>NC_139660.1:9989324-10291824 GCF_951799395.1 Argentina silus | reverse complement strand
TGCCATTGCACTCCCTCACAGCATCTGTGCTTTTACTATCAACGCTGAGACCAAAGCAGCAACATGGTGGTCTATCTGTCCCCTTTAAACTTAGGATCCTTTAACTGCTGCAAAGTTTAAATGTCAGGCACATAGTCACCCATCCTGTTCTGGGGTCAGTTTTACATAATAAAGGTAGCTGATCTGATCAGGGTTTGAGTGAGGCCTGCAAACATTGACTCATTTGCTAAATTTAACCACAACATTGTGGAACAAATATGTCCACTAAACACATTTAAAAGGCTACACATTGGGAGAATGTAGTGGGGTAGCCTACACTGTTTAATACAATCATTAAAATCGAACTTCAACCCAAGTCAATTGAAAAGTTACTCGGTACCCAACAATCACATGACATGATGTTCAATGAGCCAAACAAGTAAAAGAAAGAAAGAAAATGTACATTCTTCAGTGTCAAGTCAACATAACATACGCAAACCAGAGATTGTATATACCATTTATCCTTTAAAAAGGCTTTGCTAACCCTGAACCTGCTTACTGTATATTATCAACCAATAGCAACACTACAGAGATGTACTACCTGGTATTTTCAATAATGATTTATTTACCATCCTACACCATGGCTTCCTCTCTGCACACACACACACACACACACACACACACACACACACACACACACACACACACACACACACACACACACACACACACACACACACACACACACACACACACACACACCACACACATACAAACATACACACAGAGGTAGAGCTCAAAGTCCAACTGACACTGAATTTAGCCCCTATTACAGATCCCCTCCAACAATCGGTGGATATGAGACATAGCTAATATTTTTTGTTAATGATGATGTCATGATATCATACAGTAACCAAAACATACTGCAATTTATGATTATGCCTTAATCCAGAGCAATGTTCTCCTGACTGCCTGTATAAATCAAATTACATAATACTTACATAAGGATGTTGAGAGGGTGTGGTTTAATGGGGAGGGTGTGGTTTATGAGGGCTTTGTGAGGTGATTGTTGGGACCCAGATTGTTGATTGTTGTTGTGATTGTTGTGTGTGTGTGTGTGTGTGTGTGAGTGAGTGTGTGTGTGTGTGTGTGTGTGTGTGTGTGTGTGTGTGTGTGGGGGGGGGTCTGTCTAGGATGAATAGAGATAAACACTACAGTCATTGTCCATTAGCAGCCTGTTAGCATTAGCCACAGGGATGGAAGGCTAAGCTAGGGTCACTGTAGACACACACAAACACACATTCATACATTCATACACATAGAGCATGTAAACACACACACACACACACACACACACACACACACACACACACACACACACACACACACACACAAAGATAGGCTTGTTCAAGGGGCCCCTCCAGTAAAAAGCAAATTAAGCAGTGTAAAGCCCACTCTGGCCTGTGAACAAATCATATGCCCCAGATGAGCAAATGAGCAATAGTACACACACACACACACACACACACACACACACACACACACACACACACACACACACATTTGTGGCTTGCAGGTTCTATTTTTTTTTTTTTTTTTTTTGCTACAGCTCAGCTGTGATCTCCTTCAATGAGAGATTGAGACAGTACTATATCAGCAGTTTAGGCTCCACCTGTAGTGTTTTTACTGTGTGTGTGTGTGTGTGTGTGTGTGTGTGTGTGTGTGTGTGTGTGTGTGTGTGTGTGTGTGTGTGTGTGTGTGCGCGCGTTGGTGCGTAGGTGTGCGTGTGTGTATGTTTTGGGTCTGATAGCGTGGCTAACCAATCCGTTAATTGCCCCAGTGAGTTGTTCTCTCTGCTGTCCTGGCAAGACCTTAACATGGAGTCAGTAACCCGACCCTAGAGAAAGCATCGGGGGAACCATAAACACACACACAGACAGACCTATAAAATCACACACACACACACACACACGCACACACAATCTGGGTGGCGTCTTAGGCATGACTGATATCGGGGCATTAGATCGCCTGAGGTGAGTAGAGCCGCACGCCGCGCCTTGGGGATGCAACGCTTGGTACTGTACCGCTGGCATGCATTGCTTGTGGAGATGGTCGGGTTTAGGAGCATTTCAGGCTAGACAACTACACAACGTATTATTCGGTGTAGGCATGCAACATTGTAGCCTATCTGGAAACCGCCTAATAACAGTGCGTTTCTTGGAATGTCTTGACACTCAAAAACCCACATTTCGTGGAAACTTAGTAAGATAACTAACTAAGATAACTTTTTGTAGTCTACAGTTGAAGGACGATTACACTGTTAAAATTGCGTTTTTGACTCTCCTCATTTGGAATGTGTGCTAATGCAATTTAAGAGATGAACCTTTCCATATGCAGGTATTTGTTTCTCTAATATATTTAACATGTAATGTATCACTCTCGAGCCATATGACGTGGATTATGAGTTTACCTGCTGCTGCTGCAGGGTGTTAACTTTATGTCCCAGGAATTATCTTGTTGGGTTAGGTTATTTTAGATCTGCTGCTTCGTACTTCTTTTACTGGACAATCCTTTACTGGATTACTTTGTTTTATGATGACTGTTGGATAGATGATTCACTTACTTAAACAAATGTATTATTGTAAGTCGCTTTGGATAAAGGCGTCTGCTAAATGCCATAAATGTAAAAAACAATGCGGAGCAGCAGAACTGTGAGAGCTGCAGCCTGTAATTCACCCTCTGCAAGCTGACTGGGGTGGAGATGTGCGGTTATTGCATATTTAAAGATTGCTCAAGGTCGTCTCCAAGCACACATCTTTCCAACATACACATCCCCAACGGTCTAGATCACCAGCCCCAAGTAAATACAGGGGGAATTCAGGTTATGCCATTTCTCTTTTTGATTGTGTCCACGCACCGTTTCCGTATCGGCGTCCGCTGCAAGTTCGCGCGCCCTACTGTTTGGAAATATAGCCTAATAACATTTGCTTAGCCAATTGCCTACAATTTATTTCGATTGAGTTGCCAGTGTGGATACCATCACAAATATGAGAGGAGGTTATACGCGGGCAATTATTATTATTATTATTATTATTATTATTATTATTATTATTATTATTATTATTATTATTATTATTAATTCTAAAACCAAACGCGTGAAAGTCTCCGGCAAGTTTAACTTCATCACTGGCTATAACGTTATTGATTATTTTTGGTTTAAAATGCCTCATTTAGCTTATATGTCATTTATATGAAATAATTGGTTGCCCTTATGGTCAATATAGCTTAATTTGCAGTCTATGCAAAATACTTATCATCACACAAAATCGTGCGAGTCATTACAATGCTATTTAAGCTCATGTTGTTATCTTAATTTTAAACTCGTACATAACTAAAATCATGTATGTATCCTACCAATATAATATTTTACTTCTGCGGTGGTCCGGTTTAGCTGACTTATTTTACGGTTGAAGTTGTTTACGAGCTACATCCACTGTGTGTGTGTGTGTGTGTGTGTGTGTGTGTGTGTGTGTGTGTGTGTGTGTGTGTGTGTGTGTGTGTGTGTTGCTCATCTCGCGCTCCCCGGAATGTCCTGTGAGTGGACCAAGCCACTCAAACGGAAGCGATTTCCATAAGAATTGCGCGCGGAGGGGACCAGTTGTACAGTTGCTTGCGCTGCTTAGGGAAGGCTTCATAATCGATAGGGAGACCATTATAATCAGTGATCTGCCTCTGTGTCTGTTCATCAGGAGGCAACAGGAGATGAGAAAAGGCACCCTTTTCTCATCTCCTTTCTCCTTTTCTCTCCATCTCTTTCCTCTCTCCAGGACGTTTTGGTCCCGTTGTGCATGCCCTTGCGGTGCAGTCTGCTGTGGTGCATCCTGGATCTCTTGTTGTCCTACAGACCGTGTCATGGCTGCCTTTAAGGGGATATGGACACAGGAGTTTTGGCGCTGCGTGGGGGCGGAGTTTCTGGCCATGTTGATCTTCGTGCTGCTGAGTTTGGGCTCTACCATTAACTGGGGGGCGGAGAAGGAGAACCCCCCACCTCCAGACCTACTGCTGATCTCACTGTGCTTCGGCCTGAGCATCGCCACCCTGGTGCAGTGCTTTGGCCACATAAGTGGGGCTCACATCAACCCTGCTGTCACAGCAGCCATGGTGGTCACCCGCAAGCTCAGTCTGGCCAAGGGTCTGTTCTACCTGCTAGGGCAGTGTCTGGGTGCCGTGGTGGGGGCCGCCATCCTCCACGGGGTCACCCCAGTCTCCGTCAGGGGCGGAATGGGCATCACAACGGTAAGCGGACAGCTGAAGCTTTCAATCTGGATCTGGACGTGATGTAGTGGTCTTTACTGTAAAACACATCATTTGAGTGTATGGAATATTTAGCTTGAAAAGTAACCCATAATGTTGGATAGCTTGGTGGTTTTCTCTGCCTACTTTGCCTTGCATCCTGTCCTGTATGTGCTGAATTCAAGTTACTCTCCACAGGTGAACACCAGTATCTCTGTGGGCCACGCCTTAGTAGTGGAGCTCTTCATCACCTTTGAGCTGGTCTTCACCGTGTTTGCTACCTGTGACCCCAAACGCAGTGACCTGAAGGGCTCCTCTGCCCTGGCCATTGGCCTCTCGGTGTGCATTGGCCACCTGTTTGCTGTGAGTACCTGTGTTAGCTGAGTTAGCTTCATACTTTATCTGCAAGCCTAGCCACTTTTTCTCATGGTGATTTACTAAGCTAGCATTGCTAGTCGGTCAAACTAAGCAGGGAAACTTTGGTCACTCTGGATTGTGGGCCTTGATTTATATGCACCATACAGCACATACCCCTGCCTCACTTCTCCACCCCCACCCTGTAGGTTATTTGTGTTTACCCCCCATAGCGTGTCATCCTCATGTCACAAGGGAGGGGGGACGTTAGACTGGGTAGGCTCAACTATCACCACACTATCAGTCTGTGGCCACACAACCTCTTGGTGTAATGGTTCAGTTATTCACCTTAGCCTAAAATGTAACTTTTGGTATTCCACATGACTGTTATATTGGAATGTTATTATCAAGGTCCGGTCATTAACAATTGTGATCAGTTTAAACATAATGTGAATGTGTGTGTAATATGTTTCTCCCCCTCTGTTAGATCCCCTACACTGGGGCCAGTATGAACCCTGCCCGCTCTTTTGGACCTGCCCTGGTTACCTGGAGCTGGGAGAATCACTGGGTGAGAGAGAATCAATACAAAACACACAAAAACGTTATTAATCAAACATGATTAATATAATTTCAGCCAAGCACATGGATTATTAGCCAATAGGAATTTCTCCTTTGAGGGCCTGTCTTTGGCTCACCATGGATGTTGCATAAGTGTCTGATAAATGGCTGGCACATCAAACACAATCCCTGAGATTCTGCCAGCGGGTCTTTGACTGAATTAATCTAGGCCTCTCTGAGGAAAAACACAGGGTCAGCCCCACATCCCTGATGTACAAGAGAAGTCATGTTAACAAATCTGTAAATATTTAACTATTTAACACACACACACACACACACACACACACACACACACACATAGTATGTATGTTCTTTGTGAAAGACATATGCTAAACTGGGGACATACTGCATGCAGGCTCTTGGCTAACTGTGCTGTCATCAGCGACATCTACAAGGCTTCCTTTCTAGCAACTGAAACATTAGAAAGGTCACAACCTTATGTCATCATTTCAGCCAGCATAGACAAGCTCAATCTATCAGAGACCAGTAGCATCAATCACTCTGTAATAATACATACTATATGTTTAGCACAAACATTAACATCCACATGCCCTGACACATACAGTATACTCTCTCTCTCTCTCTCTCTCTCTCTCTCTCTCTCACACACACACACACACACACACACACACACACACACACACACACACACACACTTCAAGCCAATAATGGATGACCCAAGCTTTCAAGGCAAACGTCATGCTGCCCTTCCCACTCTCTTTAACAGCCTTAGCAGTTAAAAATAAAAACATTTAGCTGAACTTTCATCTCTGGCATCACTCCTGTGCCAAGTCCTCTTTGAGTACATTACTAACATTAGATTTAGACATTTACAGACTAACAGACAGGATCAAGTGTCTGTGAGTGTGCATGTCGTTTTGGTTGTTTAAGAGCAGAACTGATGTGCCCCTACTTATGTGAGCTCCATGACTGGAACATCAGCCTATGTGACATCAGGGTCAAAGTTCAAATCTAATTCAGCAGATACCTGATAATTACAGAGAGGGAGAGGTGATGGAGGGAGGTGGGGTTCAAGTGTCTGACTTATGGTTGTATTTCGGAACTTGAGAGGTCAGACAGTCTGAGGATATCGTACAGACTAAATACAGACTCACAAACACGTCACACACAAGCATGCTCTCACACTGAGATACTCAATTCCGCACTCATACACACACTCGCGCACACACGCGCACACACACACACACACACACACACACACACACACACACACACACACACACACATACACACACACATACACATGCTTGCGCAGGTATGGATAAGTGTAGTAATGGTTGTGTCCTTGTTTCAGGTGTACTGGGTGGGTCCAGTGCTGGGTGCTGTCATGGCTGCCGCCCTGTATGATTACCTTTTCTGCCCGAACCCTGAGCTGAAGAAGCGCTACTCTGAGGTGTTCTCCAAGAGTGGCACCAAATACCGTGAGGTCCAGACAAGCTTAATCGCTGACTCCGACCAGCTGGTTAAAGAGCCTCCCTTCACAGTGATGGACGTGGAGAGAGCAGAGCAGAAGGAAAGGGAGACGTCAGGGGAGGTGCTCTCCTCTGTATGACTAGTGAGGTGCACTGGGAAAGAAGACCAGACCGCTGTCCAGACTGACCTGTACCCCACTCTCAAAGAGACTGATCTCTTATAGACTTGCCCCCAGAGAGACTGACCTCCATAGACTGACCTCTTTAGATGACTGACCTCCATAGAGACTGACCTCCATAGAGACTGACCTCTTAGAGACTGACCTCCATAGAGACCAACTTCCATAGAGACTGACCTCTTAGGGACTGACCTCCTTAGAGCCTGACCTCCATAGAGACTGACGTCCTTACAGACTGACCTCTTAGAGACTGACCTCCATAGAGATTAACCTCCATAAACTGACCTCCTTAGACTGACCTCTATAGAGACTTACCTCTTAGAGACTTACCTCCATAGAGGCTGACCTCTTAGAGACTGACCTCCTTAGAGACTGACCTCCTTACAGACTGACCTCTTAGAGACTTACCTCCTTACAGACTGACCTCTTAGAGACTGACCTCCTTACAGACTGACCTCTATAGAGACTTACCTCTTAGAGACTTACCTCCATAGAGGCTGACCTCTTAGAGACTGACCTCCTTAGAGACTGACCTCCTTACAGACTGACCTCCTTACAGACTGACCTCTTAGAGACTGACCTCCTTACAGACTGACCTCTTAGAGACTGACCTCCTTACAGACTGACCTACATAGAGACTGACCTCCATAGAGACCTTAGAGAGACTGAGCTTGACTATTCAGGCATTTGCAACATAGTCTTAGACACAGACCTTCCATAGACAGCTACCCTGCAGACATGGACATGGACATGGACTGTCATAGACTGGTACCATGGTAATGTGTCTGGCAGGGAACTCACAGCACTGGTCCTTCTTTCTCAGTGCACTTGGAGAAAGCCCCACCCTATCTACAAATGTAGTGTAGGGTGCACCACTCTCTTTTTTTTTTAGAGACCTATGAATCTCACAGAATCAGCTGAGTTGATTCTCTTATAGATAGCAGATACTGATATTGATCAGATTTTGATTCACTAATGTATTCATTTAGAAAGTGTGACAGGGATGAACAACTGCACCATTAATGACTGATCTAGGTGGGTTGGAGATGGGTCGTACTCTTCTACTGCTGTATTTATTCTACTTTCCACTCTCCCTTAGCATGGTGTGTTGTTTTTGTTGACCCATCTTCCTCACTCACACACACACACACACACACACACACACACACACACACACACACACACACACACTCAGAAACTCTCACACACTGAAATTACTTTTGGATAAAGTGTATAATATGATTGATAGGCTGATTTAAGAAAGAGCTGAATTATTTATGCTCAGTTGTTTTTACTGTTTTTGTACTGTTAAAATGTGTTGTATATTACATCAAGTTGGACACATGCCTTACATGTTATATCAATTCAAGGCTCTGCGTTGAGTTGTGCTGCAGTATTCTGGGGTATCTCATAACTAATAAAGTTAACTTGGCAGACAGATGGATTCATGGATTGATTCGATGCTGGATCAGTGATGAAGGTGCACTTACAAGTATTGACCTGGAGAGGGCACCAACAACCTTAGTAAAGGATGAATATGAGTTCAAATGGGACAAGAAATTATTAAACGGTATTCTCAAGGCTCTCCTGTTCTCTCTCTCATTCTTGTTCTCACTCTGTCTCCCTCTATCTCCCTATATATATATGTGTGTGTGTGTGTGTGTGTGTGTGTGTGTGTGTGTGTGTGTGTGCATGCGTGCATGCGTGCATGCGTGTGTGTGTGTGTTTTAGCTCCATTCCCAGGGCAAAGCTTAGTATATTGGTACAGTGGAGCCCCTCTCTCCTTGCTGTGTCTTCTGTCCCGTGGCAATTTATTAAAAAATAAAACCTTGAATTAATTGGTTAGAGAAAAAACACACTTAGCCTCATTAAAAGTTCATTGATCAGAGTAGTGAGACAGAGAAGTAGTCATGCTCACACGCAAGTTCTGTACTGTTAAAAATACCTCTAGGATATAGAGAGAGGGACATGCAATATGGCTACATTTCACAAAAGGTATCCCCACATCGCCATCTTCAATAGAATATCGTCATTGCATAGATGTTTCTATATGGCTAGGGAGACAAAGTTAATCTTTTGAAAGTTGCTTTTGTTTGTAGTTGTGAAGGAGTCAGAAATACCTGTTTTGGTGCCTTACACCATGAGTAAGGTCAGTATGATCTGTATCCCCCTTGGTTGTAACAAGCAGCATGTGGGCCAATGTGTTGTGTTTAGTCAGCACAGTAACATGTGGGGAGAGACACTCGACTGACACCGGAGAGGATGTGTAACCGACGCGGTTTAAACCAGTGACCTCTCACATGGATGACCCAGACAAACCTTTATACCAAGATGCCATCCTTGTGTGCTCATCACAAGTGTGTTTCCAAATCATCTCCACGGCAAAACTCAGCATTGAAACCACATGAGCCAGTCAGAATAATAATACAGTCTCACAGACTACCTCATTATTGCTCTCGCACATTTGCTGACTTTCTCTCCACCTCTCTATCCACTTTTCTGTTGCTTACCCTTTCTTTCTGTCGCTCTAAGCCTGAGGAGATGCAGTTAAATTGCAAGCCCAATTTCAGGAGAAAGTCATTTAATCTTGGCTATGGGGCATGGTGTCCCTATTGTGTTCAACAGCACTTTGATCAGCACCTACTGTGGATGTGTTTTGGGTTGCATTAAAGAGACATTTCCCTCACTGAGAGAGAGTTTATAATGATAATACAAACCTAGAGAGGACTGCTCAGGCATAGGGCAGACAGGGGTCAACATCAGCAGTAGCCTACAGCCCACAGCACCCCACTCTCCTCTATGCAGGTTAACACACAGTAATCAAAGTAGACATGTTGACACACATTACCTGTCAATTCCTTTGAATGAATACACAGTCTAGCACCATATACTGTATATCCTCTATGCGTGTAACACATAGTCCAAACCTTCTCATCTGATCTACACATATGTTCATACCTTATACACTTTGGATGGATAGTGCCGGTTGACACAAGCTACAATTTTATATAATCACCGTCATCTGCTGCGTTTCCCTCCCTAGCACAGAAGCGGTCCATCCATTAGAAGAAAGCGCCTGCGGAGAGACCCTGTCAAAACTAATCATGCCGATTAACATCAGCCTCTCCCGCCGAGAGAACAGGGCGAGCTGAAGGCAACAGTGCCACTGTTTTCTGGCGATGCAGCCCATCTTTATATTATGATCATTATTGTATAGAGAAATTGTATCATGAATATAAAAAGAAGACCACTCTGATCTATCCGTTTGGTATAAGTTGTTTGGCGCATGGGTTTACAGACGGGGGTTGTGGGATGAGCTAATTGTGTACTGATCTTTGCCTGGGGGTTTACGCGCGAAGCCTTGGAGTGCATCCACTGTATTGAGTTCTGTCTACCCTCGCTAGGCTATTGCATTTCTTTCTGGCGTGCCAAGGAGGAAGATCGCTGGGAAATCAGAAAGAGAGAAGAAGAATTTATGTTTAATGTTTCAGGTAAGGGCTGAGATTCGCTTTTATATGCTGGAGATGAAGTATGCCGTGATGGGGATGTGGGATAGGCAGCTTTACGCATGTGCTAATGGACACATTGGATAATCACTATAGTTCCTGACAATTTAACTCGTGAGAAAATTTCGGAATTGATATAAATGGTGTCTCTTGTGTCTCTTTATCTTTCATATCGACCCCTGTTGATCTTGACTTACACTTATTTTTCCGCCATATGTGGTCGGTAGTGGTCAGTGTCTTTGACTGTTCAGTAATTCCACCTATAGTAACTCTGGGTTATCTGTGTTTAGTGACGTACGTTAGACACTGTATGGTTAGTAGGCTACTTTTATGAGTAAATCTATGGGCAGTGACTCTGTCTGAGATGAGTACTGTGGGGTCATGTTTACTCTCATACAGCTTCACATGGTTGACCATGGTTGGTGTTTCAGGTGTTCTCAGAATTCTGAGGCCTCAGAGTACAGTAGGCTACCTGTCTGGCCTTGATGCCTGTGTAGCATAGTCTTCAAAGTTTTCCTCTACATTATTTGTTGTGCCAATCATTGTAGTGACAGGCATGGTTGTGACAGGCATTGTATGTGTGTGAATCAATGTGCTATGTATGCTAGTGTGGGTGTCACATTTATACTGCATTTTGATTACAGTTGTCTAGGTTTGTGCCTGTCTGCTGATAACAGACGTATGCTGTAACTCCAATGATTGTAAAGAGTAAGTGCTTAGTAGTAATAGTGCAGCGTTAGCTTTTCCCTCCTGAGACGGGATGAGCTGTTACAATGAAACATACTTATTTGTCAATAAGCCCATACTCCATCATCACTCACTCTGTCTCTCTCTCTCTCTCACACACACACACACACACACACACACACACACACACACACACTCAAACACTGGCAAATACACATTGTATAGAATACAAAGTGTAGACCCCTTCACAAACATGAATATGCTCACACACACAAACGTTCACATACACCCCTTCTCTTTCATGCCAGCCCAAGGCTATGGGAGCTGCTTTAGCTATCACACCTTGGTGTTAATTTCCCCAGGTTTTGACGAGCCTCAGAGCGAGAGCTTGTTCTTTGTGTAAGTGCTTTTTCAGAACTTCTCCCTATCTCTGCAGATTAGTCAGGGAGCAAATTACCTGCTTGCACAAAAAAGCGCAATCCTACACACTTTGCTGTGCATGGTGTACAGATCTCCTTTTGAAGAGCGGCCATGTTATTTCCCAAAGGCCCGAGGCACTCCAGGCATGCAAATCATCATAAAATTAAATTTCAAACTCTGCATGTATTCTGGGCTCTCTTATCAGCATCTGCACAAGCTGCATACAAATCAGGCCGGGATCAGACGCCACGGCAAAGGTCTCCACTTAAAAGGCTGGCTAATTGCTAATTGGGTATCGAGGTGTGAAACAGGCTATGCTAACAAGAATTAAAACATGGAGGCGCTTCTATCCTTTAAATGTCTCAGCCTTTCTGATGACATGCCTTAGAGCTGAAACACTGAGACAATAGTCTGCACTACTGTAGCAGGGCTGTTTCAGCAAGGTTAGCTATGTCAGTATGGCTGTATTGCTCAGTTTTGTTGCTCCTTCTCATACTGACAGTGTTACAAGTCCAGACACTATCTGATTTGAAGGTTGATGTAAGTAGCAAGGGTTTCCATGGAACCTTAAAGTGTGAATTTTCATTCTGTTGAAATGCATATGTCTATCTCCATGCACAGGTGCTCTCACAAACACACACACACACACACACACACACACACACACACACACAGACACACAGACACACAGACACACACACAGACACACAGACACACACACAGACACACACACACACACACTCACACAGACACGCACACACACACTCACTCACTCAACTCACTCACTCACTCACTATGATGGATTGAAGTGGCAAATGCTGCTTTTTCAATTGTATAAAATGTTATTAACACACTCCCCATAGGTACACACGGCTGGGTCTGACAATATCCATTACTGCTACATCTCACAGACAATACCCATCGACATCCAGCATTGCTATGTGACAGACAGACAGGCTCCTTTGACATTTGTCAAATGTCATATTAGATTAGGATTTTCTTGACAGCTCTGTCAGACACTTGTCTTCTCTCAGGTCCCCCTGTGTTGTGCTCAAGCTTTCTGGGCAGCTGGGGAAGAGGACGATTTCCATTGCACTTCTCTGCCTCTATCTTCTTTAGGGAAAGTAATGGCAACTTTTAGGGCCTGTGTATAAGCCTAAAGTGGGCAGCTCTGTTAGTCTATGAGCCATCAGCCATCTGTATGAAACTTAGTTGTAACAGCAGCTCATTGAGTCCATAAGTAGTAATAAGAGCAATGGAGGACAGTATTGCTCTATCAAGGTCATGCGGGCCCAGGGGAGGGCCCAGTGCTCTTAGCTAGGAGGTAGAGGAGGGTGATGTGCTATATTAAGAGGAATAGAATATAATTGGTTTACACATCCAAGTAGATTCACAGATCAACGCACACATCTAACAGATTGCTCTCAATGGCAATGACATCTAAGAAAGTGAATGTTTCCAACTAATGAGATAAAGAGCTGGTGTATTTTCCCCAAAAGTCTCTCTCCCTACACTGTCATTACTCTTTACACTACAATTACACTTGTACACCATGAGTCAGAATACCAGAATTAACTGTAAAACTCCCAAATCAAGCTGTTTGAGGTTGCAACAACCCTGCTCTAATAATCACCAAGATGCTTGTGTGTGTGTGAGTGTGAGTGTGTGTGTGTGTGTGTGTGTGTGTGTGTGTGTGTGTGTGTGTGTGTGTGTGTGTGTGTGTGTGTGTGTGTGCGTGAGCGTGAGCGCACGTGCCTATATCCAATCTCTCTGAGGAGGTTTTTACTATTTAGAGACAGCTTCGTCAGATGAGACAGATTTTTCCTTTTAAATGCAGAGTAATTGCCAATAAACCATCTTTTGAAAGCATGTTAAGATTTCATGCAGTGTGTGACTGGTCCAATATGCGGTCCAATACTGCAGACTTTTTGGGAGCGCGCTTCCAGCTCGCAGCGCTCGCTCCCTGCACCTTTAAGAGCGCGTGCCTAGCTGAAGGTCACTAAACACAAAGCTCTCAGCTCTGCGGTCCAATATAGCGCATGCGCTCTGCCTAAGGACTGCTACACAGACTGCAATATGGCGAGAATGCCTGGCAGCGGAGACTGCTCTAGTGATACGGCGGGGACAGAGCAGGAGCACATGAGTTGCCCGGAGATGAGCGGAGACGAGGAGGATGACGAGATACAGGAGGTTCAGATCACTGGGGAGGAAGAGGATGAGTACGGGGAAGATGTCGAGCTTGAGTGGGAGGCAGAGTGTGTGGACCCTGGCAGCTGCTCAGCTGTGGAGACAGAAGCGGTCCTCATGCGCAATACGGACCGGTGCGGCGGGCTGGGAGCGGGGGCGGACCCGTTTCACATCCCCGGACTGGACTCGGATGAGGGAGACCTGCACCGGTCAGACCGGTCCAGGCTGAGCGAGAACACACGCCTGGCCACCAGGTACGCGGTGCGGATCTTCCGGGAGTACCTGAGTGAGAAAGCCCAAAGTCCTGACTTTGAAACTCTGGACAAGGAGGCGCTGTGCGCGGTCCTGCGCTCCTTTTACGCGGAGGCGCGCTCCAAGAGCGGTCAGCTCTATAGCAAGTCCTCTCTCATCAGCATCCGGAGCTCACTCAACCGCTACCTGAACGAGCCCCCCTACTGTCGCACTCTGGACCTCACCAAAGACCCGGAGCTGCGCAGCGCCAACCTGACCCTGGCTGCTGTAATCCGAAAACTAGAAGAGCAGGGCGCCGGTCCCGTGGTGCAGAAACAGGCAATCACGCGGACGGACCTGCGAAAACTCTACACCTCCAGCGTGTTCAACACCGACATACCGTTCGGGCTGCTCAATAAAGTGTGGTTCGAAACGTGCATGTATTTCTGCACGAGGGGAAGAGAGAATCAGCGCGAGCTGGAGGAGGACTCATTCGGACTCGCGATTGACGAGGATGGAAGAAAGTTCATCTATTTCAAAGCACTGGGACCGTATCATAAGTCCCGCTCTGCGTCCTGGACCAAAAAAAGACCAGACACGGATGATGACACCCTGCCGCGCATGTATGAGACTGGCACAGAGTTTTGTCCCTATGCCAGCTTTGTGAAGTATGTCTCTAAACGGAACCCTCTTTGCAAAGCGTTCTTCCAGCGCGCACGAGACCATTGCTGCGCAAGCGACATGACATGGTATGAGAACAAAGCCATCGGTAAAAACCTGCTGGGCACGAGGATGCAGATGTTGTCGCGTGCTGCCAAGCTGTCAAAGACTTACACCAACCACTGCATCGGTGCCGTCTCCATAGCAACTCTCAACAGCATAGCTGGTATCGGGTCAAAGTTGGCGACGCTTCACGTTGCCTCGGAAACGGTCAATGGCGCACAGTCTCATCTCCAGCTCGTGATCCCGTACACGGACGCTGTAGAACTGAAGCCACAGAGAACGACTAGGAGAGTTCGAGCTATCTGTCCCACCGACGTGTCGGGACCTCCCTCTCCCAAGAAGCTGTGTGTGCGCCCTGGGGAACGCGCAGAGTCCCCCGTGGTTGTGGTGGATCGGACTGAGCCCGTACCCACTAGACCCCCGCCCCCCGCTCCATCCCCGGCTGTCGTGTTGCCCTCACAGGTAACACAGTTACAGCCCCTGCACTAATTAGGCTATATCCTAAGCTATTGTCATCATGCAAAGCATCACAATTGTCGCATTGATCTTTTTTCGACCCTGACCTATTTTTCCTTGTAACATTCCACTTTTCTTACTTTATCTTGTAATTTATTAACAAACCATGTTTACCTATTGAATGCCTAATGTCTTCCTTGAAATCCATGCTCTACAAGCATATATCATTGAGTGTATGATTGCAAGGACCTCTAGGATAGAACAATGTGTAGGTTTTCACTGAGTAGGTGTGAGCTCTGTCAGATATAGGCCTAGGTGCTGTCTTAAAGAGGACATGACCATTGTAAGTGTCTTAAGGGAGGGACTTGTGTCTGTTGCCATGGGAAACATTGCTTCAGGGCCTGAGTCACCCAACATGCACCACAGTGGAGCCCTCAGGGGGAGCACTCTTGCTCGCCAGGGCCCACACAGGAACACATAACACACACAGACACACACACATCTTTCAAACACACTCACCAGTAACACACCTTTCCTGTCCTGAGGCACAAATAATGAACAATAATATGGTGTGGCAGGCTAAGTTCTCTGCTCATGTGTCCTTTCTCCCTCAGTGACAAAAAGAGATTGTGTGTGTGTGTGTGTGTGTGTGTGTGTGTGTGTGTGTGTGTGTGTGTGTGTGTGTGGACTGTATGCGTGTGCCTATCCAATATCTCTGAGGAGGTTTTTTATGTTGTGAGACAGCCTCCTCAGATGAGACTGCTGGGGCCCTGGGGAGATGCACATGGATGCTGCAACACTAACAGCTCGTCTTCTTTATGCTTTATCAGCTCGATCTGCTCCATCTCTGGCTATCTCTGTGTATCTCTCACTATTTACCCATTTTCCCATCTTTAAAAGGCAGACAATGCCTGTGGCCATGGCTGTCTCATTGCAATTACCACAGTAAATGCTGACCAGTAGAGTTGACTAGTTTGTCAGTTTGTCAGCAGTCAACTTTTCTGAAGCATTTACAGGGTGTTTCGAATCCTGTGAATGTCCTTGCCTTGCTCCCTATTACATAAGTCCCACACAATGTCAGAGGAGAGGAGGATCAACAGGCTCTGAGTGTCAGTCTCAGTTATCCTCCGCCCTCCTGCCTACACTTGCCCTGATGTAAACACATATCTGAATGGTTTCGTGAGTTTTTTGTGTTCAGTGTGTTGATAGAGTTTCAATGTGTTGATAGAGTTTCAATGTGTTGATAGAGTTTCAATGTGTTGATAGAGTTTCAATGTGTTGATAGAGTTTCAATGTGTTGATAGAGTTTCAATGTGTTGATAGAGTTTCAACACAGCACTCCACCTCTTATTAGCATTTCTTTGAACCCTCTGCCTCTCCTGTGTTTACTATTTGAATGACTGTTTACATAACGCCTTCTCTGTGTGTTAACTAATGTGTGTGTGTGTGTGTGTGTGTGTGTGTGTGTGTGTGTGTGTGTGTGTGTGTGTGTGTGTATGTTTGTTATTGTCTCTCTCAGGATAGTCGCAGCAGTAGCAGCATGACCAACCGGCCACTGGTCTCCGTCTCCCCAGTGTCTCCACTGGGCTCGGTGGGGATCCCCACCCCTGCCCAGCTCACCAAGACCAATGCCCCTGTACACATAGACGTGGGTGGGCACATGTACACTAGCAGCCTGGCTACTCTTTCCAAGTACCCTGAGTCACGGTGAGAGACACACACACACACACACACACACACACACACACACACACACACACACACACACACAGACACACAGACACACACACACACACCACAGACACACACACACACAAGCTGGACCTTATTCTGACTTCATTCCTATTAATACATAAAAATGTAGGTCCGTAATTGATTTAAAAAGTGTGCCTTTAATTGTACAATGTCAGCTACATTTTATTCAGATTTTGAAGATCTGTAGGCTATTGCTATAAGCTATAGCTACAATCAAGGAGCTCATATGTAATAGCTTATCAATGGTCTTGAATACATACGTCAATATTGTTGCTTTTTCAAAAGTAAGCTTTAGCATATAAACTGCCCATTGAAATGTTTTCTGTTTGAGCACTAAAGTTGCTACTATTTCTCCACAGGAGAGTTCAGATATTTAGATGCTTGAAATTAAGGTTTCTTGTTCATATGAGGATGGATTTCTTGTTGAATCGAAATCTCTGTAGGCACTCCTGGTTTGTCAGTTCCATGATATCCAGCTGTAGCCTGTAAACATGTGGACGTCTGTGAGCATGTCAAGGTCTCCTCGCCTGCAGGAGGAACAGTTAGCGGTGCTCAACTTATTCTACCTTTTCATATGAGAAAAGTGCGTAGCCCACACTGAAAGTCAAATTCTGATGGTATGTTCGTTTGGTTCTCGGGAACTCGTAGCTCTCAGTTGGTGATGTCATAATTCAGACATGAGTGCTTTTGAGTGCTTTTGAAGTGGGAACAACTCTTCAACCAATGAGATTTAGTTTTACAAACATACATTATACATACACATGTGATTGTTAAAAATTAAATATGTTGAAATTGTACAGAAAATACTGTTGAGATTTTTATCAGGTAAGGTTTAAGGTTACAGTGGATAAACTGTAAACCCAAAACTCATGTCATCATACTGGTCTGAGTTTTCCACTTGGAACTCCAATTTGGAGGGTTGTTCTAGTGGTTATTTCCCACTCATGTAGAACTCATGTTTCCTACAGTTGCCGAACACACCATGAATTGTACACACTGCTATTTTGATGGACCACAGCCAGATGCACAACACGCCATGGAGCATTTAATTCAGGAAATACTCAACAGGACTAGTGCGTTATTTTGGAATTAATTCCATTTTGCATGTGCTTGTCTCAACTCTGAATATGCTGGTTTGTGCACAAATACTCATGAACCAAGAATCATCACAATGATTTTGTGCATGCATTAACTGCATAAAAATATACAAATAATATAACAGACATAGTACTAAGGTTTACAAAGAATAACAAAACAAGAAACAACATCAGTTCATCACAACATGATTAAATAAATGCACAATCACAGAAAAAAAACAATGATAATGATGATGATGACGATGATGATGATCTTCCCTCTCCCAGGATTGGCCGACTCTTTGATGGGACAGAGCCCATAGTGTTAGACAGTCTTAAGCAGCACTACTTCATTGATCGTGATGGTCAGATGTTCCGCTATATCCTTAACTTCCTGCGGACTGCAAAACTGCTCATCCCAGATGACTTCAAAGTGAGTTTCTGTCCCTGTGCTCAGGCCTCGGAAACCCTGTGTATAATTGCACACCTACACCATGTTGTATGAACAATATTGATTGATTGTGTGTGCGTGCGTGCGTGCGTTCACACGTGTGTTCCAGGAGTACTCTCTGCTGTATGAAGAGGCAAGGTTCTTCCAGCTGGTCCCTCTGCAGGCTGAGTTAGAGCACTGGCGGACTGAGCGTGAGGCCAGGAGTGTGTGGCGTGAGTGTGAGTGTGTGGTGGTACGTGTGGCGCCGGAGCTGGGGGAGAGGATCACTCTCAGTGGGGACAGAGCTCTGATAGAGGACGTGTTCCCAGAAGTGGGAGACGTCATGTGCAACTCTCTCAATGCAGGCTGGAACCATGACTCCACCCACGTCATCCGCTTTCCCCTCAACGGATACTGCCACCTCAACTCTGTACAGGTAACTCCACATTTACCCTAGGTATACCACTGATATAACCTCACCTCAACTCTGTACAGGTAACTCCACATTTACCCTAGGTATACCACTGATATAACCTCACCTCAACTCTGTACAGGTAACTCCACATTTACCCTAGGTATACCACTGATATAACCTCACCTCAAGCGAATAATGAGATCCCTATGAAATTAAACCCTTCATCTCTCTGACTAAGAGATCCTGTCAACCCAGTTCTGTGCAGGTAAACTCAACATGCTGATATAGAGCTACTGTATAGTTAATGTTAATGGTTCTGAAAGACAGCTCCACAACTGTGCACATATAAAGATTCATTTACAGTATGTCTTCTCCAGAGAAGCTGAGTGAGGATGCTGGTGGCGGATGGTGGAGGGGATGGGTTGGGGTGGGGGGGGGTTCATACAGGGCCAGTCTGACTGAGGGGGCGCGGGGGACTAATCCTGTTTGGATATGAAACATGTGGCCACTAGCTACTGGATCTGCTGCCATGTAGGGCAGGGAGCTGCAGAACAGGCAGAGAGAGGCGGGGGAGGGGGGGAAGAGGGGGCGGAGGGGGTGGGGTGGAGGGAGACAGAGGGTAGCGGAACAGAGGCTCCCTCAGGGCACACTAATGGAATGTCATCTTGCAGCCATGTAGAGAGAATTCTATTGGAGAGAGAGTGTGTATGTGTGAGATGTCGTGAGATGTGGTGAGAGGACTCTGTTGTTGTGTGTGTTTTGGGTCAGGGAAGGAGAAGAGAGTGTGAGATGTGGTGAGAGGACTCTGTTGTTGTGTGTGTTTTGGGTCAGGGAAGGAGAAGAGAGTGTGAGATGTGGTGAGAGGACTCTGTTGTTGTGTGTGTTTTGGGTCAGGGAAGGAGAAGAGAGTGTGAGATGGGTTCTGCCTGCACAGGCTGTCTACTAATAAAGAGAGAGATGAGTGAACTTAGGCCCTATGGGCACCATCTGTGCTATTGTTAGTAACACATTTGCGCACACAAGGTCTCCACAGTTTGGAGTATTTTATTGCTCTGCAGTATTATTCGGTTCTGAATCAGACTCTTTGTGAAATCACCTGTGTGCTCATACCCCACCTGTGTGCTCATTTCTCCTTTTGTGTCTTTTTAGTAAGTCCTCCTTACTGGAGTGGTTAGAACCTTATTGTGAACAATGTTTTATTACATAAGCATACACTCTTAGAAATAAGGTTTCCAAAAGGGTTCTTCAGCTGTCCTGTACCCTTCAGCTGAGAACCCTTTGAAGAACCATTTGGGGTTCCATGTAGAACCTTTTTTGGTTCCATGTAGAATCCAACATTTTGGTTTCCATGTAGAATCCCATTGTCTCATGTCAGGCTTCGAGTGGTGTGTAGGAATGACGCCACCTGTTAGTAAGACAATGTGTAGAACCCTCTATGGAAAGGGTTTAACACAGGTCCCAAAAGGTTTCTTCAAAGGGTTCTCCCACAAGGACAGCTGAGGAAGCCTTTTTGGTTCTAGGCAGAATCTTTTGCATTGATGCATTGATACAGAATGGGCGGTATAATTTGCATTGACATACAGTATTCACAGTACATAGACATAAAGTGACTATTATTACAGTAAGGTTATTACAGAAATTATATAAAATGTTCAGTTATATCTGTCTGCTTTTAGCTCCATGTTATCTAGCTGATGATCTTTCATGAGCGGCTCGTGTGCTTAGAACTTCAGTTCATGTTTTTTTCTATCTGACATATGTCTGTGTGTTAGGCCTATGTGTGTACTGTGTGTGTGTGTGTTTGTGTGTGTGTTTGTGTGTGTTTAATAATGTTTGTGTGTTTTGATTCGCAGGTGCTTGAGCGGCTGCAGCAGAGGGGTTTTGACATCGTAGGGTCATGTGGTGGGGGGGTGGACTCATCTCAGTTCAGCGAGTATGTCCTACGCAGGGAGGGGAGGGGTGGTCAGCGTGGTTCCACCCTCATTTGCATCAAACAGGAGCCACTGGACTAAGCCCCGCCTAGGTCAGAAGTCAGGGATGACTCTGATCAGGAAAGGAGCAGCAGAGAGACATTCCTCCACGGGAACACCAGGGAGTCTGACCTGAAGTTTGTTCTAGAATTTTGGGACCTTGCCCTGATGAGGTAGTGGTACTGTACCTGTGTCAACACGAGGAGACAAGTAGGATACACCTACTCAATGACATCAAGACTATGAACCATGGATGTCAGTTAAACTGGGCTCTATGAATGACTCATATCCCATGAGTAGAGAACCACAGCACACAGAGATCAGCATCAGCACTGTCATACTACTTATGTTTACATGCAGGATCTTTCTAGTGCCATACATTTAATGTACATACTGTAGATTAATGTGTTATGTGTGGATTAATTCAAACTCTCTCATTCATGTGAATAGGCATATACATTGAATTCACTCTCACACAACAAACTCTTGTCCATAACTCCAGCTCTACTATGGAGGAACTGCACATCTGAGCATGGGGGTTTCTCAGTGGAAGGAATGTTATTTTTTAAAAAGCACAAGTGCACACAGCCCCCTGTCTGGGATCTAATCCAGCTTCAACTGAACACATCTGTATGTGTGAAGCTACAGTTCTGAGGCACTAATGGAAGTTTTCGTTTCCGGAAAATGTAAGCTAATAAGACTTTTCTTAGAATTAAGTCTTACATTTATAGCACAATTCTGACTGGGGTATTCCTCTGAACATCACTTTATACTCATCATTTGGATAAAAAGGAATGTGCAGAGATTGGATTATTGCATGCCCTATGCCAAGCAGAGAAGAGTTATTGCTCCCCCTCTGCCAAATCTGATATCATGAATTTATGGATGAATGTATCATAGGGATGTAAATAAATGTTTCATACCAAAAGCGTGCTCTGTTTGTGCGTGATAAGTTCATAAATGTATTCAAAGAAACCTGAATAATAAGATAATTCAGATTGTTTTCTATCAGGAGAGAGGAACATTCCGATCACAGAACAGAGGCTACCTTTAAACCTTCGATCACTGTGCCAATTAGGAATTGAAATAGAACATTTAGGGGAAGTCTGGATAAACTTTAGACACCATGGTAAATGTACGACCAGCTCTGTATTTTAGGTTGAGATACAGAGGACACATGAATATGCATGAGCAATTCATGCATATTAATGCTGCTAAACTGCCTTTGTCTTCCTGGATTTGACGAGCTGTCATACTGCAGGAGGGGCTTTTGTCTTTGATCTGAGCCAGGAAGCTGTGGGACTCGTTAACTTAACTGACGAGACAATCAATAATTCAGATCACACTATTAATCAGTTATCACATTTATAAATCCCTATTTATAACAGCCCTCTGCTGTTGATACACAACTAGTCATCAGCTGAAATATTTCTATCCATTTAATTCTCTCAATCTTCCATTCACTCTCATCCCCTTTCTTTCTACATTTGATAAAAGGAAGCTGATGGCCCCAGGTTACCGTATTCAAAAGGTAATGGAATAATGGATCTCAAACATAATCCACACACACAACTCTCTCTGACACCCACGTCCTTTAGTGTCACTAACTGCTACATTCCTCCAGTTAGTAACTTAAATGGCTCAGTATAATCGTGTCATGAGTTTTATTTTGATGAAAATGTCTGAGTAATGAGAAAACAAATACTATATGTAAAGAATCACAGATAGAAAAAGTGGAGTCAAAAGTTTGTGATTGTAAACCTGTGAATCAAATAAATGGACAATCACTGTGACAACTTGAGGATTCTGTAAACAACAGAAAGAAATGGGTCACAATCAGTATTATCAGCATGAAACTTAACTCAAAACAAAATGTCACCACAGAACTTGCTCTCTGAATCACACTCAGGGAAGACGGTGGTTATGGTTATTGCCGTGGGCCATGGCATACAGCACTCAGTTGCTGTTCTGACTGCTCTCTTCTCTCCCTCTCAAACAAACGACACACACACACGCACAAACACAGATTCTTCACACTCTTAATAAGTGCCAAACTCATTTACAGTCACAGAAATTAACAGGATACGTTAGACAAACAGTTCAGTTATTTTTTTGGTCCTGGTCAACTATTTCTTAGAGAAGCCCTTAAGACTATTGGGGCTCTATTTTAACGACGGAAAAAAAACGACGTCTTAGCGCAAATGCAGGCACTGGCGGGGGCACCAGGGTGTGTCTGAAATATTATTCCTATTGTTGGCAGCAATACAGATTTCTAGAAATAAGGACAATACAAATAAATAATATCAAAACATAAATAAAATAATGAAACAAAATAAAACTCACCTCTGTAACAGTACTCGGGTACAAACAAATTTAATCTGGCACAAATGGTGAGGGAGAGACAGATAGTGTGCGGTTGTTAAACTACCGGAGCAGTGCTTTGTAGAGGGTTAGAGAATGGCGTAGAGCGGGGTCCTGCTCCATACAGAGCAACAAGTCCCTCAGAGTGACTCGAGTCACCGTCTGAGCACCAGCCCTCTGTAGCACTGACCCACAGGATCCTACTCCTCCAACCTGAGAGAGAGAGAGAGAGAGGGGGGGGGAAAATCATTCAGTCAAAACCTTTTTGACATCACTATGCTCATCTCCTTTCTTCCCTTCTCCCCTGTTTATTCTCATTTACCCATTCAGGCGATGCCTGTGAAAACAGAAAGGAAGGCCCTGTGGCATGCAGAGGAAAGAGAGAGGAGGTAGGAAAGAGCTCCTCAGGCAGCAGGGTCCTATGGGTAATGGAGTACAAAGGCACTGGTTAATGTCTGCAGTTTACGGTGCCTCATTTCTAAACCCATCGCCAGGGGCAAGAATTAAAATAAACTGAGAATTACAGACTCATTAACCTAAACTAACAGTCTTGTGCATGTCTGCTCCACCGTTCTATGTACCTCTTGTCCCCATGGAGTCTTTATTATCAACATAAACACAGGAGTTGCTGCAGGACAGGGGTGTCAGTCCAAACACACCGGGAGACTTAGTGAGTACTGTATAGTACCTGGTTCCCTGTGGGGTCCAGAGGTCTTTTCCTGCGGGGCCCAATGGCAGCCAGAGCAGTCAGGTTGGCCTCTCTGTACTGCAGCTGAGCCTGCTCCAGCTGCTGCAACTGTACATACATAGAAAGCATGAGAGAGGGAATGATCAAGGGTTGTCAAACCTAGTGAGGGTTAATTTTATTTGACAATGCAGTCAGGTCAACAAATTATCAAACCTCTCAACAAACAGTATCAATGTGTCAAGGTTACACAGAGACAACTGCATAGGCAGACACACCAATACACACAACCGTAGGTGAAAATTATTCCATTTTCTGACCGCCGCAGGCTCCAACTCCAGCCCCAGAAAGAGGCTCAATTAAAATGAGCTCCAATTAGAGCAGCACCTTCTCTGGGGCTTGGGGGGTGTACAGGGATGGCTGAGGGGAGGGGGGGGGGACAAAGAGACTGCTTGGGTGAGGTGTGGGCGGTGGGTGGCACAGGCTGGGCATGTAAATGAACAGATTTTGTTGATTCCTGCCATTGCTATGGAGAGACCTCTGGGAACGTGGATGCCGTGAGCGATACACCAACGGAGGGAAAACACAGCAGCATCTCAGCTCCTTGCTTTAAATAACCGCCGGTACCAATGCCTTTCATCTACATGCCTGTACACCACAACACCCCCAGCCAATGAATTACATTATGGTATTGGATTTACTAAACGAACTATTAGCCTGAAAAATAGCAGGCATTACAGAATTCCCAAACATTACTTCTTAAAAGTATACACTCACCGAACACTTTATTAGGAACACCATACTAATACTGGGTAGGGCCTCCCTTTGCTCTCAAAACAGCCTCAATTTTTTTGTGGCATTAATTCCACAAGATGTTGGAAACATTCCTTTGAGATTCTGGTCCGTGATGACATGACCAGATGCAGATTTTTCAGGTGCACTTTCAAGCGGTGAATCTCCCGTTCTACAACATCCCAAAGGTGTTCTATTGGATTCAGATCCGGTGACTGATAAGGCCACTGAAGAACACTGAACTCAATGTCATGTTCATGAAACCAGTTTGAGACGACCTTTGCTTTGTGACATGGTACTCAAATAGGCTGTGGCATTCAAGCGGTGATAGATTGGTATTAACAGGCCCAAAGTGTGACAAGAAAACATTCCCCACACCATTACACCACCTCCACCATGAGAAAGTGTACAGGTGTTCCTAATAAAGTGCTCAGTGAGTGTATATTAGGCAGCATTGGGCTGAAACTTACAAGCTCCTCTTTATTACCTTATAAGGGAAAGAGAACTACAGAACACACAGCTCAGCAGCTATTCGTTAAGCAGAGACCCACACTGAGCTGATAAAAGGTGTGCTGTATATGTGTGTTTTACTGGTCCTCTCCTCGGGCTGTTGGAAAACAGGAGTCTGATTGAAGAGTAAAAGCTGACCACACACAGACACACACCTCTATGGCTCGTTGCTTTAGCAGTTGCTGGTCTGGATCCTCTGTGTTCGAGCGACACTGTGAAGCCAAAAAGGGTCTGAATTACTGCTGATTCTCCAGAATGTGTGTTCAATTGTTTACAGGCCAAACATTTTAATGGCAGAAAAAACATATTCACGCTACACAAAACAGAAAAAACCCTAACTGGCTGGGATCTCTCTCTCTCTCTCTCTCTATGCCAGCATGTTGAAAGTATGGTGAGTGGTTACCTTGGCAATACGGAGCAGCCTCTCCCTCTCCTCATCGTCTCGCCTCTGTTTCTCCAGACGCTCCAGTTGTTCCAGGAAGCGCAGCTGGGAGCGCACGTCACTGACCTGTGTGTGCCTGAAATCATCCTACACAGAGAAGAAGGAAAACAGGTTGTTCTGGGCTGTTAGAGAAGTTGTGTGTGTGTGTGTCTGTGCTTTGTTTTGTGGGGGTAGAAATGTAATAATGTTGTAATGTGTGGTGATGGTAGGGCAGGGCACCTTAAGGGATATCTTGCGGTGCTGTGCCACCAGGGTGACTTTCTCTAGCAGGTCTCTGAGGCGGTCCTCTGTGGCATGAGATACCAGACTGACCACATCTGACACCACCTCAGACACCCCCAGAGCCTCAGCTGAGACAGGGAGAGAGAGAGAGAGAGAGAGAGAGAGAGAGAGAGAGAGAGAGAGAGAGAGGGATGAAACATTGAAGTCAACCCAATCTGGAGAGTGGACATAGCATGTGAACGTCTTTACCTTTCCTAACTCACCAAATCTGTTACTGTCTGGCCTACACACACACACACACACAGTTATGATGTTATTCAGACACACCATGATTATTCTAATTCAACATTGCTCCCTACTGGTGAACAAGTGCATGACACCTCAGTGAGGTATCGGCAGCTGAGGAGCGCTGATGTGTCATATTACAGCCCGTCGTCTCATTCTGCCTCCACCAGCCTCCCCTGCTTCACTCAAACCCCAACTACTCTCAGCTCTCTCCCACACATGGTGCTCCCGCAGCAACTCTTCTTGGTTATTTGGATGTAGTGGGTAGAGAGGGGGACAGACAGGGGTTCTGTGTAGGTGGGGAGGGGGACCAGGGGTAGTGAGAGTGAATGCGGGTACCAGTGTGGAGGATGCGTGTGAGCAGCGGGGCTGGGGGCAGAAAAGGCTCATCACGGCAGGATCGAACCACAGTGCCCACCAGCGCTGAGTTGGTTGCTAGGATACAGGCATTCTCCTCGCTCAGGTTGACACCGGCCATGGAGGCCACATCGTTTATGTCATCCTCCTCCCTGTAACAAACCAACAAACAAACCAACTAATGAAGTAGCCTCTTCACCAACCTAAGACACATGGGCTAAATACTGTGGTCTGTCAGAGGGACTCACATAATATTCCTGAATACTTGTATTTGGAGTCCTCTATAAATCGGTAAATAAAACCCTGGTAAATGTGAGTGTTACCTGAAAGACCCAGCATTGTCCTTGAAAGTGTGTCTGTGGGCTAGAGGGGGTGGGCCCTGGGTAAATGGCTGCCTGACCAGAGCACCTACAGTGAGAAAACTTACATGATGGATAGAAAAGAGATCGTGGGAATGCCTTTACTAATGCACATAGCTTGGGTGTACCCAAGTGTGCGAGTTTAATGTGTGTATGCTTTACCTGTGTGTTGCTGTCCTGTCTGGATGACCATATGTTTGGGCAGGGTCCTGTTCTGTACAGATAGGAATGTACGGGAAGGGCCTGATGATGTCACATTACTCTTCATGGGCACTCCTCTAGGGTGCTGGACCACCTGTAGAGCAAACACAGAAGACATCAACAACCCCTCTGAAATATGCCACATGGAGCTGATTTGATCATTGAACACTTCTCAGTGAGTGAAGAAGAATACAATGCTGTTCCTTGAGTTTCAATTCCAACAGAAAAACAACTGAACTCATCCACAGACTTTCTTTTCACAGTTTAGGGTATCAGTGTGTATATCAGTAAATATTGGGGGAGGGGGGGTTGTATTCCCACAAAACGTAACATTTTTCTAATAATGTTATCATTGCTCAACATTATGAGTTTTCCTTCTGAAGTGAAGAAAGCTGTGCATCTTTCTGTCGCTTTCTGCAGAGGAACTGATGAGAATCCTCATTTCGGGACCAGTAGCTGAAATGTAGTTAGTCCTCAGCTTGGGCACTAACTGAATTACACGTTACCTCAGGCCTGTGCATGTTTGGGAGGGAATGAAGACAAAGCACAGCAGAAACTTACTGAAGTAAGGAGCAACACAACAGAGACTCTACAACTCAAATTCACATTAAGAGGATAACCATGTTAACTGGATCACTGTGTAAACATAAAGAGGAGATCTTAGACGGTTCATGCAGGTTGTTGGACTATCCAGGCCCAAAGCTTGAATAGAGAGACCTAGATCTAGCTACATAGGGGCCCTGACCAGATTCCTTGGATTATGCCAGGATGTTTGTGTGAGGTAGGAGGGCAAGGAGGTGTTTGTGTAAATAAAGTGGAACATGTTGAATACTGGCCAAATCCTTTGACTGACGTTTGGGTGAAAAGGGATAAGCATAAAGGGATGATGCTTACCAGCTGGGTTGGCTTTATTGGATGAGCACTGCCTGTGCCGAGGGTGGAGGGCATGACATTGGTGGAGAGGAGGGTAGGGGTGCGGGTAGGTGTGGGGGTTGGGGTCTTGGATGTTGAAGCCTGGGGCTTGAGTTGGTCAACCTGCTGGATAAAGAGCTGTGGGTTTGGGGTGAGCTGCCGCACAGCAGGCAGACTTTTCTGGAGACGCAAGGGAGAAGGGAAGGGAGGACAAAGAGATAGAAGTGGAGGGAGAGTGAGTGAGTGAGTGTGTCTTGTTAGAGACTTGAGCTGGGTTGAATATGACTCTGGTCAGAATAGGTTAGTGGTTCTCTCTGGTCACCTTGAGAAAAGGCACCAGGTAAGGCTGGGGAGAGGACTTGAGCTCATGGTACAGTCGGTCAGTGAATTCCTCAGGTTCAAGTCTCCCATCCTGGGGGACAAAGAACAGCATGAAAAAAAGACAAGAGTTGAATGAGTGTGTATGATGAGTGATGTGTATGTGATTGTATAAGTGAGTGAAAATGGGTGTGGGTGAATGACTGAGAGTACCAGCAGGCTCCTGACAAGCTCTCTGACATTCTTGGCCATGTTAGCAGACTGTGTGCCACTAGAGGCCAGCTTTATCAGCGTCACCAGGAAGTTCTTACACTTCTTCACGTTCTCCAGGGTCTCCTGGAGGAACACATACAAGATTTAAATTTCAAAGTGTTTATTATCATATGCACAGTAGAAAACATGTTATACACAACATACGTAGAAGCGAGACATTCAATGCATTCAGTTGGAATATGTTTTGAAACATTAAACAAAAGTGAGTCTCCTGTTGGCCAAGTTCAGGTGGTACCTCCTCAGTTTCAGAGTG
Organism: Argentina silus; assembly: GCF_951799395.1. Lineage (NCBI taxonomy): Eukaryota > Metazoa > Chordata > Actinopteri > Argentiniformes > Argentinidae > Argentina > Argentina silus. The sequence continues at coordinate 10,263,142 of NC_139660.1, read as the reverse complement.
TTCTCTCCCATTTTGAACATGCCACACAATCAGATAAACCTTTTCTGGTCTGACTCACTCGTGTGATGGTGGGGGGTGTAGCCTTATGGGTGCTGGCCTTGATCGGAATGATCAGAGGACTGAGCTGAGGAACTGGGCGGATGACAGGCTGCGATATCTGGCCAGCTGGAGGGATGGGAGCAGCCCCCACCACCTAGACCAAAACAAAAGCATCAAATCACACACATTCAAACAAACACATAATTCGGTGTGCACAAACACACAAACCATAAACAACTGAAAATGCATAACTCATCGCTAACTTTTAATGTCAAAGTTGACCTAGTGAATTAAAACAGAGAGAAAGTCTCTTTTAACAGGTAGAGATATATAAAGTGAAGAGGAAACGTAGCGACTAGTGCCTTTGCTAACATGGATCCAGTGACACGACACACTACACTGGACTAGAGTAACCCTTCTTTATCCACTTTTTAAACATCTACTTACCCAGAGAATATACCAGACCAGACCTCGACTGAGACCAGAGATCAAGCTCTACTCATCTAAGCTTACCTTAACCACAGGTGTTGTCCTCTGTACTGTGGTCATACGGGTGCTGGGAGGGGGAGGCACTTTGATCACAGCTGAATTCTCAATTTTTCTAGATACAGTTGCTGCAGACACCTACAACGACAAAACAGCATAAATAACACAGGGTGGCCAAATGTTAGTGTGCAAGCACACGCACACCTTATATATACAGACAAAAATACACACCTGTGGGTGTGTAGGGCTCGGAGAGGGGACTGCAGGGTTTCTGGGTGCCATGCCCTGGGCCTGTGCCAAAGCTTGCTGGGAAACCAGCATCAATTGACCACTATCGCTGCGGATGAGCACCATACCTGCCAACAGATACATCAGAAGAGCTTCAAAGATGACACACTCCCTAGAGAGAGGGGCGATCAAATGGACTCACTCCAGACTTTTTGACATTCCCTTTGTCCCAATTTATCATCCATTCTCCACCACCCCTGCTCCCTGTTCTCCACTTTTTTCACAAACTCAGATACTGTCCACGGCATGCATCACTCACCTTGTGGTATCTGAAAATTAGCTGGAAGCTGTACAGATGTAGTTAGTGTTGTTCTGGGCGGAGCAGTTATTGGCTGAGAGGTTGTTGCTCTTGGTGCAGGTATGACTACACTCTTCCCGGGGGTTTGGGTCACAGTGGCCATTCGGTTAATAGGCGGTCCAATTTGTGGTGGTTGTCCGCTAGCGTTCGCACCCGAAGTGCTGAATTTGTTTTCCACAACCACTGAAGAGATAGCTTGTGGTCTCGTGCACATCACCGACTTTGAAGCCACGTTGCTCAGCGCTATACTTGTGTACAAGGTAACCGGTTGTGCGCTTGCATGGCTGGATACGACTGAGGATGAGGTGGTGGTTGGTACATTGACTTTAGCATTCTGTGCGTTTTGGGGTTGGGTTTGATCAGTGCCCGAGTCTCTCGCATTTCCTTCAGTTGAAGTGGCGGGGGGCGGGGGGCCGGTGGGTACAGAGGCTTCGCATGTCTTCTCCACCTGCACTCCAACCGTGTCATCACCGTTTGCCGCCGTTCCGCTGCAAGCATTACTTAGGGAGGCACTTGGGCATGGGCCCTCTGGCTGGTTTTGAGTTTCTTTTAAACTGGTTTCCGTTGGCATTTTTATTTCTTAAGAATGCAAGAAATTAAATGTAAATGCAGTTATAAGACCATTAATAGGCCGATATATCTTAAATTCTTAGACTACCGGTAAATCAGGAGCTTGTTGGCAGCTTGCCAAGGGCCAGAGATTTTAACTAGCTAACATCAGAAAATGAATAACCTTTTACGTCCAGTTTTCTTAGTGGATGATATTTCACATTTGATCGGTTTTAATCCAAAGAGTGTAATGACAATAGTACATTTAACTTACCTTGTTCACGCCTCCCGTTCGTTGGCTATGTGGCCGTGTTTAAGTAGCCATGTGGAGGCTGGAGCTTAAGCTTGCTCTAGCGAGGGAATCACGTTGTACCGAGTGCTTATTGGCTGGTTAACTCAATGACGCTCCTAAGGAATTTGTGCTGCTTCTTGGGACCTGTTCAGTGAATGGACTGTTGCTTTTAGTTGTCTCAGTGTCATATATTGACTGTTATGTTTGTATGTTCAAAAGTGAAACATATGTAAAAATGTTACGAATATTTTTGTACCATAATTTGTATAGAAAAAATGGGCCTGTTGGAGAGTCACAGAATGTTTAGATGTTTTGCGTATAACATAGATATTTGCCATGTGCACGAGCCATGTCAACCCTAGATCATATTTCTATCTGCAACATTCTGAACATTTCACCCACTGAATACAAGAACAAAAGATAATCAAGGTCAATGCCTGAAGGTACCAGTGTAAAAAGGTTTAGGTAGCATTTTTTTAAACACATATATATATATATATATATATATATATATATATATATATATATATATATATATATATATAGGCATTTAATAAAGAGTGGGACACGTGAGCAGTCAAAAATACAAGGCAAAGCTAAATCTTTTTTATTATTCAATGTTCAATTTATAAACAGCATAAGTTGTGGAATCAAAAATGCCTCACAAAATGTAACAGTAAAAAGATATGCGGCAGCATATCCAACCACGCTACAAAAAGAAAGAGAAACAAGACCATCCTGTGTATCAGATCAATACAGAGTGAAAACATTTGATGCCTTCACCCTGAATTGAAGCCTATGCTCACACAAACTGAAAACAGACATGACAGAAGAGTTAGGATTTCTTCTGCTTCTTCTTTTCTGCCTCCTCTTCTTTCTCTTTCTCAATTTCAACCACAAGGGTTTCAATTTCTTTAGACTCCAAAATCTGAAAAGAGATGCATAACATGGTTGACTTAGGGTCAAGAAAAGCAATTCATTCAGAAGTCACTAGAAGGGACAATCATTAGGAGGGCATTAACTGGGTGACTGTGGTGCATGTATATACCTTCAGTGGCTGGTTCCTTCTGATCACAGCCAGCTCAATGTTCTTCCCTCCTGATTGGACAACCTTTGAGCGTAGGGTCAAGAAGGTTAGTATAGTCATTAATATCATCTACTACCAGTCCAGCAATGATTATAGTGGCAAGCATTGGTGCGTTAGCCTACCTCCAGCAGGGCTTTGATGGTTAGCTTAATAGCTCCATTGTCAGTAGCAATAGCCTCATCTGTGTAATTCTTCTCCAGGAACTCCCGTACAGTCTTGGCACTGCGACCAATCGCATTGGCCTGCAGGGGAGTGGGGGGAGAGACAGGTTTAAAAAGGCTTCCAAACATATATACAAAAAATGTATGCACTCAGTGTACTGTACAGCTTTGGATAAAAGTGTCAGACAAATGGAATATATGATTATTATATTATAAATCAGGATATCAGAGGGTGCTCTATGGAAGTACACAGCCACATACTTTCCAGGCATGGTATGTTCCAGATGGGTCCGTTTGGTACAGTCGTGGAGTGCCATCATAGTCAAAGCCCACAATCAGAGCAGAGATACCAAAGGGTCTGCGTCCGTTACTCTGTGTATAGCGCTATGGGTAAGATGAAAAGGAGAGACCTGTCAGACCCTCAAGGGGTATGACTATTTGTGTGTGAGTGAGTGATTTTGGAAGCGTCCATGTGTCAGATTTCAGAGTGTGAATAAAGCTTGCATATTAATATGTCTGTTTACCTGTTTGAGCGTGGCGATGTGACGTGTGATGTACTCCACAGTAACAGGATCCTCTACTGTTAGCCGATGACTCTGACACTCCACCCTGGCTCTGTTAATAACAATACGAGCATCTGCTGTCAGACCTGGGTGGACAAGAGAGGGAGAAAGTAAAGATTAAACATTCTAGGCCACAGTGGCACAAACCACACCTGGTATTTCACAAAATAGACAAACATCAGTGGGCCTAAACTACTAATTGATAATAAGGAGATAGTGCTGTCAAGGTACTGGTGCCAGGTGGTGTTCTGATTAGGTTAGACTTACCTGCGAAAGCCATACACACATGCTCGTCCAATGCACATATCTTTCGTACTGTCCTCTCTTCTTGGAGTTTGGCTACAGACTTCTTCTCAACACCCAGAACAACTATGTCTTTACCTCGGATGCCAACCTGCACAAATAATCAAGTTAATGCAGTGCAACCACACGTGTTTCTCTCGGCCACTTAAAAACACCAGGGCACCCTAGCTAGTCTGAATGTCCAACTGTGTTACCATAAAGATGGCAACAGGGACCAGCAGTTAGCTACAGTGAGGATTAGCCACGATCCACGTGAACACGATTTGTTTTTGCTCACTGGACTGAACGACGCCGGGAGTCGGTGATTATGAGCCTCCCTTGTTTAGCTAACTGCTTGGGCTAGCTCAAAGTCATATTATATGGGCTAGAAAGAAGCTACAACAACGTGCAAGTCATGACTGACACTGGTGATATTAGGTAGGTAGCTAGCTAGGCAAGAGGACAAACTCACTGCAGTAGAGCCCTTTTTCACAGCTTCTTGCGCGTACTCCACTTGAAAAAGGTGTCCATCAGGTGAAAATACAGTTATTGCTCTATCATATCTAGCAGCCATTTTTCAAGTTGTTTATAAAACAGTGGTCACTTCTTAGCAGATCTCGGGAGGACGAGAGTCGAGATCTGTGTTGTCTGAGCTCCAAAGTGGAACTCCGCCCACCTACTTCCGGTTAATGCAAATATCTCTAAATGAGGATTTCTTCAAAATAAAAGCGCCTACGTTAAATTTGTTTAAGCATTTAGAAATACTAATATGGATAAAGGAACCACATATGATATGTAACTATATCTGGAAATAAACATTTAATCCTCTCAATGTATTATTTGTGTTTTTAAGGGTTTGTAATTCTTCTAATATCCAAATTACCCTGATGAAAGACTGCTGCACTGCATAGTGAATACATAATGGACTGTACACAAATAATATTCCAAGTCTAAACATAATTTTTACTACCACTGTACTCGACAACACTTACACAACAACACTTAGTATACATATCAAGTGAGTCTCAACCATGAGGGGCGTCGTACAAAGAATTGTTGGCCTTGTCTAGACACAGTAAAGGGCCAATCATTATTTGTATGACACCCCTCATGGTTGAAACTTTCATCTGATCCATATTCTAGAAGTGTTACCGAGTAAAGTAGTACCAGAGGTGAATTGAAATCAAAACCCAGCCAAGCTGGACCTGGGCCGGGGTGGGGAGGTCACCTGTGTGGCCGTCCACCCTGGAGGCACCAGGAGAGCCAGCATCACACTCAATATCATCAGAGTCAGTATACCCACCATTGAGGACTCCATGGCGATGGTTGCCGTGGCACAGGGGCTGTATGATCAAGGTCGTCTGTTGGACGTTCAGCTCTGGCTCTGATCATGCTGATGACACTGAACTGCAGAAAAATAATTGAAAAGTAGCTTTGGTGACTGATACGATACAATATTGAAAGGAACTGCAGCACTGCACATCACAAAAGACAGAAAACACTATGTACTGTGCATATGTATAAAAAAAGGGGAAAAAAAGAATAATTCTTCCTTCTTCTAGCATTGTGATTGCTAATAGCCCTGGTCCTAGCATAGATTACTTTTTCTTATGATGACTGATGGATAGATGATTCACTTACTTAGATAAATGTATTTGTTGTAAGTCGCTTTGGATAAAGGCATCTGCTAAATGCCATAAATGTAATGTAATGTAAATTTCTGTATAGTCCAGTTTATACAAATATACAATGCACCAATATGTACATTTTAAAGATCTGAAATACTTTTTAAAATTGTATACTTTCTGTTGGGTAATTTGTCCTTCTTTCAGCAAAAATAAGAGAAAATATTGTGACCCATCACTTTCCATTCCTGTTTTAATTCGCGGTTTTATTTTGAAGCCACGAAAACGGCGAAAAGCGAAACCGGATGTCTTAATGGCCCTAGATGGAGCTCTGAGAACACAGATGGAGTCGAGACAGACGAAGAAGTGAGCGTACAGTACGAGCGCATGCGCGAGTCCGACTCGAGTTAAATTCATCCCTACTACTAACATGCCTGCAGACAGCGGTTTGTCTGTAGCACAGCTTTACAATTTACTGTCTCTTACACTTAAAGTCCAGAGACTTACGATATCATAAGACGGGGATTGATACTGATTGTTTTTGTATTTTTGTTGAAACCTGAGCTTGAGGTAAGCTAGCCTGCTGCTATAGCTAACTCAGTTCGCATAACATAGGATGTCTAGTCTTAAATTAGCTAAGTTTAGCTATGATCATTATTCTTTACGCTTGTCTAGTAGAAGAGCAGGAGGGTGCTAAGTCACTGGTGAAACTGAGCCAGGATAGTTTCAGACTAGAGCAAAACATGTTACCTGCCTGTCTATGTTTCTATGTCTAACTGGGTTCCTGACATGCCAGCCACTGAGACCATGCATGAAGATTACATTAAATCAGCCTTGAGCAGAGAGTGGGTGAGTGCAACATGTACCAATGCAACCTTAACCCTGAAAGAGATGTGCCTTAAAACAACCAGTCTTCACATGGATGCACTAGACAAGAGAGCTCTCGGTAAGTGTCTCTTGGTTTGTACCACCAAGCTAGTTCCTGACTTGTATGAAATATCTGAAAATGATTTAAATATATTGCTGTGCTTTAATCACAGTCTGAAGATCACTGTATGAATTAACATGTTCAAATGTATCATTTGTTGTTATACAGACCTACCAACGTCACTCTTAAAGGACCTTTTGCCTCATTTGAACATTGTTGATCTCGATAGAATTCACCAAGCAGTGAAACTCAAAGGTGGGTATGAGCGAACTTGTATACTAAAAGGGCTTTGTGTGGTATGAGTTATGATGGTCATTGTTCCAACACCACCGCAGGTTGTTGTTGCTGTCTGGGTCAGACCATTATTCAGACTAAGATGCTGTTGATTAAAGTTGAGCACTAAACATTTTTGCATTTTTGTTTTTCAGGGATCTCCACCTCATATGTGTGGGCAGGAATGTTAAGAGAACTCTATGGGAAATGTATTGCCAAGGAGAGTGTAGGTGTCCAAAATCACTTAACAATCTTCCAGTTCCATCTCTTGCCTCTGTTATTTAATCAAAAAGAAAAATGTTTATTGAAGGTTGACAACCATGTGATTTGTGTTTATTCCAGACAATGCTCACAGAGGATGAATGGAAGCAGAAAGCCATGGAGAAGCTCTTTACCCTGATGTTCTATGGCTATAAGTTCATAAATGTCAAAAGATACCTATCAAATGTTAACTTTCAATCCCTCCTCTTGACTATGGCCAAATATGTCCCACAGCTGTGTCTTCGACCCTCGCAATATATTGTCAGTTTCACTGCAGAGCTGTGGCCTGTTCTGAGTGTCCTTGAGAAGGGTGTAAGGAGAGTTCAAGTGGCAAATTGCAGTGTACTCCAACAGGATCCACGTTGTGTGTTGTATGTCCTGCACCGTATCCTTGATCATGGGATCGCCCGAAATGTCATTATGGATCAGAATCCAGATCCTGGTTTACTTGCTTGGATTCTTCATGGTAGAGGACCTCAGAGTGCAAGCCACAAATGCCCATTGGAGTCCATGCATGGAGAGATGGCACAATGCGTTTCCACTAATGCTGGAACCACTTATGGAAACACTGAGGCGGCCAACTGCCAGGTCTCAGAGGAGGAGGGGCTTCCTGAAGATGAAGAGGACCATATGACTCCATGCAAGCGTCAAAGATTAAGTTTAGCCACAGCAAAGCAAGAGGTGAAGAGGCCTAGTCCCCCATGCCAATGTATGGACCATGAGCAACTGTGTCGAATATTTAATCCCTCTGCTGGTCCCACAAGGGTGGATTGCCCTCAGGGACAGATCCAATCACTGGAGATCTGGAGGGCAAGAGGTGAAGTCTTCAACGTACTGGTTCCTCTCCTGCCCTCTTGGCTGTGCCTTTGCTCTCTAAGCCTTCATAGTGGATGTAAGTCTACAATAGGGAGGGGGTGCTAGAATAAACCATTATATGACAGGGATAAGCTATAAAATAATGTGATTGTGATTGCTTTTCACAGTGCACATTGTCATGTGTTTATGCTATAGTATATAATGTAACTGACACACTGGAGTGTATAGTCATGCAGTGCTAAAATGTTAAACTGAATAGCAAATCATTCCAATGGCAATATGGGCCCATCATTTTTACATATACCATTCCATTCATGGATTGATAGCATTGATTATTATTGTGATATGGGTTTTTGACCTCATCGCTCAGGTTTAAGCAGCCCAGATGTTTTTGAGGAGAGGGATGTATTGAGGTTGGCACAGTCTCTCAAGCAGCTGTATGAGACGTCGAGCAGCTCCCTCACTGATCTGAGTGTCAGTTCCTTGCCTCATCCATCGCTCATGGAGACCCTGCTGAACGCCTGCCCCAACCTGAGGTCATTCTCAATGGAGATCCACCCTATAGCAGAGTACCACAGACCCCAGCAGAGACAGCCCCTACAGTCTGCAGGCTACTCAGGTAACAGCCTTTTCCCTCCTGCCCACCCCAACTATTCATCTTTCACCTGTATGACATTTATACTAAATGTAGTAATCAAGTAAATAACCGAGAAAGCTGGATATTAGAATGACTTAAAAGTGCTGTAGAGCTAGAATTAAATATATCAAATACTTTGTTTTGAGACTTGTTGCAACTTTCTGTTTATAGAATTGCTACTTGAAAAGCTGTCTGTGAAATTACCCAAAGTGCGGACAAATCTGGAGGGCCTTCCTTCTGTGCTGAAACGCTCTCCAAATCTCACATCACTTCACGTCGCAGGAATCCAGAGTTCACGCAGCTTCTCACACAGCCAGTTCCTCAACACAGTTTCAGGTAAAAATGTTGATTTTAACCATGTTCTGGATAAAGCACAATTGAGTATTGTCAATTGTTCAATGAGGGATAGTGCTGGTGGATGTTGCTGCATAGTACTATAAAATAATTATTACTTGTACATAAATTGCTACATTAACTTAATCTGGTTCTTTTGGAACCAGCTGTAGGTAATGTTTTTTCATGTATTTGTTTCATGATGCATAATCAGGAAAATGTGATCCTACCATTTCAGAATCAAACCGAAACCTCAGGAAATTGAACTTGGAGGACATAAACCTGGCTGACTGTCACTCTGAAATCATTAATCTACTTGAGAACTGTATGTTGGAAGGTAACATCTATAAAAGACAAAGTAGCTTCAAGTATTCAGAAGGGCTGTCAGTCGATTAATTTAATATATATATATATATATATATATATATATATATATATATATATATATATATATATATATATATATATATATATATATATATATATATTATTTTTTACTATTGATTAATCTCCTGATTCATCTGATGTGGGTTTTGCAATTAAGGTGGTCAGAGATGTTCTAAACATTTCTAGACAAGAAAGCCAAAGGGGTGTCTAAAAAGATTAGTGTGGGAGTAATACAGGTACCTGTTAACAATGAAATTATGGCCTTCAAATCAATGGTGTAAATTCCCATAGATTAAGACATGGGTGCTAATTGAACTGAGCTTCCTTGGCAGAACACTCTTGTTTACTTAGTTACATACATGCCACTCACTCTAGCTTTAAGTTGTTGTCCTTGGTCTGATATATAGAAATCTGATATTTTCTTCCAAAATTTGTTGTCAACTAAAGCATTCCTAGTATTGAGTGACCTTATCTGAAACTCTCATGAAATATGAATGACAATTTCAGGCTCCTGTCTACTCCATAATTAGAGTTGTCTTTGAAGGACTGTCGGCTTCTTGAGAAATGCAGCGAGAAAGAAGACTTCCTCCGACAGCTGGTGGATTCTGTCAAGAGACTTGGAACACTCCAGTCCCTTAACCTGTCTCAAAATCGCCTTGGTATTATATTTTTCTTTTTACTCTCTTAATAAAGTATATTACTATATATACACACACATATATATTCAATATATAACCAATATTCTCTTTCTTTAGCCAAGAATGTGACTGTACTTGGGGAACTTTTTACTGGGACCTTACTAAGCACAGTGAAAAATCTTGATATCAGGCAAGTATTGTCAGCGATTTAATTGAAAAGTAGATATTTTGTCCATCTTGTTGAGAGGTCTATATTGCCTTTAGATGATATCTGAAGCTTTCTTTCTGTCTTGTCCTTGACAGTTCTAACTTCATTCAGCCACCTGAGCTGGAGAAGTTTGGCATGCTGCTGGAGACCAACTGCCCTCCCCAGCAACTAACCCTTGATCTCAGACGCAACCCCCTGGATCGAGACCCGGTGCTACGGGACGAGGCACTACACAGACTTGGTCGGGTCTGTCGTCTTATTACAGACCAGTGGAACTCCAGAGACACTATGGCTGACCACCTTAGCGTCATGTGAACAAAACCTCTTCAATTGCTGGAATCCGTGTTAGTGTAGTTCCTTCCTAAAGTGGAGGAACATCTGCTATTTGTAATCCTTTTACTTTTTTTAACCAAGGTTTATTTTTGCATTATTTAGGCTAGTTGGCATACACACATGACAATTACAACACATGGCATGCCCCCCTATTTACCTTAGCTTAAATGTAGTTATAGTATTTTTAAGGTTGAAGAACATCATGCTCCAATTTACAACATTCCTTGAGAAATTGCTTAATGTACATATCAAGTGGGAATCAAAATAACACTGAGTTATTTTACTACAACTAGCAACCTTAGATTTAGGCAGTTCTTCCAGGTTAACATAAACAAATAAAAAACATTAAATGTTTTTGCAAATTCACCACCTCCTGCTCAGTTTAATAATGTTACAAAAATAATTTATTAAGTTTTAGACTCAGCGTCTTTATCGTTGATTGGTTTAAACAAAGTTCTCATTGGAGCTGTGTTGCTGTAATGACTCATGGTCTGATAACATCCTATATACAGTGCCTGTATTCAGACCCCTTCACTTTTTCCACATTTTGTTGTGACATCCTAATCCGAATACTCATGTACATGAGGTATTTCTGTATTTAAATTTTAATAAATTTACTTTAAAAAAATTAAAAAGTGGTTTCGCTTTGTCATTCTGGGGTATTGTGTATGGATTGGAATGTATTTATTTATTTATATTATATTTTTTAAATTATATATTTTGGGGCGGGGGGGTTTAACCTGCAATGTTTTGTTGGTTGAATACCTTGATTCAATAAATCCTGACCTTTGTTGGCAGATCCCACTTCTTTAATAATTATATCAAGAATCAAAATATTTAATAGAAATAGAAAAAGACCAAAGACAGTATACACCAATATTTACAGTATAGACAGACTTGTAAGAGAGATATATGGGCATTCTGAAGCTCCTAAATAATGATAATGATAAATAAGGCATAATATTTTCTTATGATACCAATGTTTTTGGAGTTAACACAACTGGTGACTACTGTGGTGCAGATGTACTCAGGGAAACACAGGGTCAGAGGGCTTAAACCCTGAAGGCATCACCACAATTATTAACTCCAGCATGACAAATCCATCTCTTGTCCACTTTCCAGTGTTTGTTTTTGGTTCCAGGCTTAGGCCTCTCTAGTAACTCTCCTTGGTGCTTGTTGGCCGTCATTGCTTTCATACTACACCCCTCTGGTCTTCATGAGAGCGTTGGTGGAAGACAAATGACACAGCAGCGTCCCAGGAGGCCTGGAGTACTGGGTCCCTCAAGCCCCTCTTGTCAGAGCAATGTTGCCACTGGGACAGGTCACATGTGCAGTCTGAATCCTCTGGAGGGGGTCGCACTTGCCTCCCGTTGACACAGCGCCTGCAGTGGAACCTGCCGGGGCCACCAGACACAGAAGAACTTCAGAAGCTAAAAACAACTGAATCTAGTGTCTGACACACACAAAAAAAGTACCAATGGAGTCTGCGTGTTGAGCTCATTTAACTTGTGTGTTCGTACCTGTCATGAGTGTCACTGGTAGTCTCTTCACTGAGGCAGAAGAGCTCTCGTAGCTCTCCCAGAGAGAAGTGCCTTTCCACGTCCTGCTCCTCATCAACCACACAGCTGCTCAGGGCCTTCTTGTGAGCCTGCCTCTGCAGGATCTTCTCCTCTATGGTCCCTGTCTGCAGTCACAGACATAGACAGAGCACACAGCAAGCAATTGAGAAATGTATGAAAACCACAAATTATGTGACCGGCAACACACCCTACTTTCTGAGAGTCTTCTCATCTCAGTTTACTCACTGAAAGCAGTCTGTAGATGTAGCAGGTCTTCTTCTGGCCATCTCTCCAGACACGGGCCATTGCCTGCTCATCATTGGCTGGGTTCCAATCAGGATCAAACATAACCAAGCGATTTGCACCGATCAGATTCAGGCCACACCCTCCAGCCTTGCTGCTTAGCATAAAGATGAACTCTGGGTTCTGATAGATAGATAGATAGATAGATAGATAGATTCAATAGATTTGAATGCTCATGTCCACAGACTTGTGTGGTTAGTAAGATATAATTTAGATTGTGTTTACTACTTACAGATGGGCTGTTAAATCTCTCCACAATCTTTGCCCTTTTCTTAATAGACATTGTACCGTCAAGTCGAACGTAAAGGTATCTGAAAAACAAGAAATCTGTTTCTTTTTCCGTTCTCAACTTACATAGTTTGATTAAAAATAACAGAAACATGCTCGATAAACACATGTATGTTTCTCCCTTACCTTCGGGATCGACACAGCTTTTCAAAGAGGTCCAGTGTTTGTGTGTAGTTGGAGACCAGCACCACTTTGTCACTAGTTGTGCTTCTTGTCATTGCCAGAATATAGTCCAAAACCAACATTTTCCCTGGAAAGAGAGACACATTTTATTTTAGATCTAATACATACTACTTAATACAAACCAATTCAAAACAAATAAATGAGCTATTACCAGAGAGCTGTGGCTCCACAGCTTTGGTGGAGTAGCCTGGTGGGAAGAGATCCAGTGCCCCATCAAAGCCCTCCTCTCCCTCCAAACATTTGTCATAGATGAGGGCTGGGTCTAGGACACAACAGGAAGGAGAAAACCGTACCTCAAGCAATAGAAAAGGTAGACATAAGGAGCAAAACAGAGACGATACAGAGAGTACGTTATAATAACCACACACAGAATACAATGGCACATCAAGTTATCTGACTACAAGCGTCACGTGGCCTTTGTGTACTCACGATTGCAGAGCTTTTTGAGTGATGTGATGGAGGACAGAGAGGATACACTGATCTTGCCCTGCTGCAGTGTCTCAATGGGCTTGGCCTGCTTCAGGAACTGCTTATACAACTCTGTTTGGAGTGGGGTCAGCCTGCAGGAAATACCCAAATACACTAGTCACCAAATATACAAACTTTCCATACAACAGAGGCTAAACAAACTTCCAGATAATGAACATGCTCACAGCTGTAAAACATATGTTAATCAAGTATCTATGCATATTTCATGTGAGATGTACCTGCAACAGACGACCTGTTCAATTTTTACAGGAAGATACTTGGAGAGGATGTCTGAGGTTCTTCTGATCAAGCATCTAAAACAGCCAAAGGAGGACACTTGTTGCATATCATCATCCATAATTCCATTGGTGGCAAGGCTTCAGCCAAGCAGGAATACGTCGGGTTTACCTGTTGACAATGCTGATCAGCTCCTTCAGCTTTTCCTCTCCCGACTGTCTGTCTTTGTCACTGGCGTCTGCATCCCGACCCTTCAAGATAGGAATCTCAAAACGTTTTTTAAATTCCTGGGCTGTTCCTGAGATGAGAAAAGATACCAGAGAATAATTTGTAGGAGACAATTGAGATTGAGAGTGAACATATTGAATGAAATCTGTCGTATCAACAAGACAATAAAACCTCTCTTATTGACTGTCATTTGTATACAGGGCTAGCTTACCAAGGATGCCACCATTGACAAAATGCACCAGACTGAAGTACTCTAGCAGGTCATTCTGAATGGGAGTGCCAGAGATCAGCACTCTCCTCTGGGCACTCATTGCATTTAGAGCCTGGTATGTCTGGTTGTCAGCGTTCTTTAGCCGATGACCCTATTGTGTGTAAATAGGAAAAAACATGTTATGGCGAGGTCACATAGGTCTGTGGACAACTAGTAGAATGTCCATTTGAGGTCTAGAACAAAATCAGAAGCCTAAGATGAAACTATTGTGATTATGCTACCTCATCACAGATGACAAGTCCAACTTTGCCCTTGTGCAGAACATCAGCATGAAGACGGAATGTCTCGTACGAAATGATCAAAATTGGAGTAGGCACCCTCAAGCCATGCTGAGACATGAAGTTTACTGTGGACCAAGTAAACCCATGTTAACGCCGTGGACCAGTAATAGAGGAGATACTGAAGTGTATAGCTGTGAACATTCACAGACACTGTAGTAATCACTAAAAGCATTTTTCACTGCACCTAATTTTCGGTCTATCTCGTCCTTGGAACCCCCATCAATGGCAACTGGTGTGATGCGTCCACCCAGCCACTTGCCCACTTCATTGTACCAGTTGCGAACCAGGCTGGAGGGGGAGACGACAATGACCTTGTCTATCTCAGGGTTGGCATCGGGGCTCTGTCGCAGCAGGGTCCACATGAGTGTGATGCACTGTAATGTTTTCCCAAGTCCCATCTCATCAGCCATGATGCAGCCATACGAATCAGCAATACGTCTCCCAGTCACACAGTCCCACAGGAACTTCACCCCCTGACCGACAAAAACAGATAAACCTGATTGTTTGTAATCTGCTAAAGAATATATATATATATAAAGACAAGTGTGCCACATAAATGATTTACCTCTCTCTGATGGGGTCTGAGGACATTTCCAAGGACTGGATCCACAACAACATGCACTGGTACCTTCTCTCTACAGGGAAAAATATGGTTAATGTCATATTCGGCAAAGAATGAATGAAATTCTGTGATCTTCAGAATTATATGATGCGTGATCTAAGAGGATCTAGTCTTCATATCATAATAACTAGAACCTCTAAACATATAAAGTAACTCACTTGTCTGCTTTGATCAGGTCATGAGCACTCAGAGCTGGTGGCTCGTAGAGAACCAGCGCACCCTCTGCAAATGGGTCATGAAGTGCCTTCCTCACCCCTGCACGCTTTAAACCTAATGCTCGGATTCCCAATGAGCCTGTGGAGTGAGCACAATACCATATAGGTCATTCATCACTCACTACGTACTGTATACAACAATAAATTGATTGATAAATATAGCTACCTGTATAATTTGAAATCGGAATTTTGAAAGGTTTGGAGAGAATACTTCGAATGAAGGCCTCCTGAAAAGAAAAGACATGATGAGTAAAAAGCTGGAGCAATAACAACATTACGATTGTTTGTCCTTTCAAGAATTACACATTTGCCAATCCAACATAATAATACATCTAGGCCTAGGTCTATGTCTCAATACTTACGTGTTTATTACTGTCAACACAAACAGGCCAGTTGGTCAGCTGTGTCAAAGGCTTTCGGAAAGGGGAGATGTAGCTCTCTCTGCATTCTTTACCCCCTTTCCCTTTCCGCCTTTTGGACTGAAACAATAAGATGTGTTATCATCTATAACAGAGATACTATACATGACATTTAGAATCATCAATGCTGAGATATACTGATTTGGTGAACAAAACACTGCCAAAAAAGCATGATGACCTACAACTTCTGGGTCCCAATCCTCATCCTCGGAAGAATCTCCACCTTGCTTCCGTTTGGCAACCTGACTTGGTGCAAGGCTTCTTCTCTGTAATATAGATGTCACAACACCATATATAATGTAACGTTAGCTATATGCAGCTATGGTTTCAGCTTTGGTTTAAACAACAGTGACAATTGGCATAACTTATAAGCATAAGCTAACTAGCCAGCTGGCTCCATCATCATGCAGGTAGCGACTACAGCAACCATAGGTCAGTTACCGACTATAATATAGCTAGCTGTAACGTTGTTCATAATAGTATGTTATTCACAAAACCAGTAAGCGTTGTTAGGTCGCCAATTCTTACCATTGTCCTTGTCTTTTATTGTCACTAGGGTGGGTGAAGGTAGTAAGAAAGAGCTGCCGCTATCTAGCTCGATTTTCAGATTCCAGCCTAACACTGAGAAGCAACATTTAAGAACTGTACTTTTTTTTATTCATACATCAAAACGATACCTCGTTTCAGTTGAAGTACTAGTATTCCAGTAAGCTACAAGAAGCGCTGTCAGATACCGGTAATATGGTATAGCGTTGGCTCGACTCTCTTACGAATTACGATCTTTTAGTTTGTTTACATCTGTTAAATATCCCGCGCGCAGCATACACACTCATACAGTGAGACTGAAGGCTCAAATTAAATCGCGTTTTGGTTATTCATGCATCGGCGTTGGTCTTCCTCCGTAAACACATATTTAACTTTTATTTTTGCTTAATTCCGTATGAAAAAAGTTAGAGATATTGAATGGAAATATTGTGGTTGAAATAGATACAGTACACTATTTACCTCATTTACTATGAGTGTGGAAAAATCCGATCATTAACCAATAGGGGGCCTACTGCAACAAGCTATGCAGCAGATGCACTTGTGAGAACCATGAACTATTATTGAAATGTCATGATGATATTGAACTAAACGAAGCTGTTTGATCCAGTCATTGTATGATCAGATTTTCATCTTGTCATTTTGATCATGTGTTTTCCGCCAGGTGTTTTTTTCCTTACCTAGCTGTGAACATAAATAGTGCTTGTTAATTGAGATCTATTCAGTGGCACTGTAAAAGGACATGTATTTTTGTATGAACAATTGACTTCTCCAGTGGCTGCAGATCTGGGTCGTTCATTCATCGAGTCTTTATCAGCAGGGGATATTTGTCGTCTTAGCACCTTTCATGTATTTGTCTGAAGAGCCAACAGGAGGCAGGTTCCTCATACTCAAAGCATTGCCACTTGTACACGCCCTGAGCTCAAGTTGTTTGGCCACCTGCCCTATGTGATATTATTAGTACACTTTGTTCTCTTTTCAGGGGTAGAGAGATCAGAATCAAATACTCATAGAGCCTGCCCTACCTCTGTGTGTGGTTGGTTTAATCAGCAAGTCATGCACTGTGCTGAAGAACACTGCACTATGTCATACAGAGGGGCATGTCATCACCAGGCGACACAGGGGCCTCTCTGACCTATGGTTTAAAAAGGTTCCTAATCTGTGGAGAGATCATGCAAAAGAAAGAGGCATATCAGAGTTGGATGGTGTTGGATAAGAAGACAAGAACAGCCTTGTGTTGTAGTTTACAGAGACGTGCAAAACCCAGTGTCAGCTTTGCGCTTCATGGAGTGCTCCTGTGGGAACTCCTTTTTCAGTTGATTCCCCAACCATGGCAGAACACAGGAACACAGGGTGTGAACCACATGTGCACCAGTCAAAGGCACAGCTTAAATGGCTCTTCTAACGACAGTGACATCCACACAATGTTGAAAATAAAAGTGTTTTGTAAGTGGGTCCAAATGTCATGAATTTCTGTTAAGTGTACAGTTACAGGTATTCATAAAACACATCAGGAGGACCTCCTTAAACAAATATTTTTGAGAGAGCTTTATTCCTTAAAGAAAAGTACAAAAATAGTGTCCAGGAGACATTTCAGACAGAAATACAATACAACAACAACATCAATATAATAATAATAATAATAATAATAATAATAACAATAATAATAATAATAATAATAATAATAACAATAATAATAACACAACATACGTATATGTACAATATTGTCTTTGTTAAACACTGGATATGAGGTTGACATTTGAAAATAGTAAATGTATGGGACAACGAGGTCCCATGAGAGTCCTGCTGACTCCAACTCAGAGCAACATCAGGGAGCTGAGGTGTTTGGTCTGTGATACCAGGCGTGCCAGGCACAGGCACTCTTCACTTGGCATAGTTCCCTGGCACCACATGTGACTGACAGGGTTAAGGGAGGCCACGCCAGGTTACATTTTCATGTTGCCTGTATACCTGGTTCATATAGATACTGTAGGACTTCTAAATGAATAGATAGGCTACACCTACATGGACTGTTGGTGTAGGTAAATCCCTTCCTCTTGTTGAGTGCGTGTGAATTCTTGCCTGGAAATATTCTGCTCTTAACATAATACATACAGAAAAAAACATTAGGAAAGAAAATAATATAATAATGCATACATGGCCACTTCATAAATAATAAACATCTGTAAGAACCTGTTTAATATGAATGGAAAATAAATAAATAATTTAACTGTAATAAATACTTTCACTAATGTACAATAAGGCAATGAGATGCATAGCATCTGATGGGGAAGTTAAGTTTGGACTCAAACAGTGAGCGAAGGCCTCAAAAACGTTTTTGCTGGAAACACGTTTTTGCCAGAGTCAGCATTCATAGAGACCACAGACTATAATATGAAGGCAGAGTTAAGAGATGTAATCTTTTGTGTTGTCACTATACCACCCCCTAAACAGTGAACATTTAGCGCACACAAAATGCATGCTTCATGTTGTATGATTAAGCACATGGGACAAAATGGGACAATGTATTTCTGTACATGCTCTGGTTATATCCATTGGTGGGGGGATCAGGGAAGAAAACACTGAGTTTGTTGAGTAACAATGTAAAACGTTCAATATTGGTACACTTGGAACTGTTTGTTATTCCAAATGACAACACATTCAAGTCATTTAAAGACTGATCATAAAATGTCCCTAATAAATGAATTCTTGAGCAATCTTCGATCACAAAGGATAGAACTAGATATATCTGTCAGCTAGTGTAAAATGTAAAAATAACAGCACAGTCCTGAGAGAATGGTGCAGAACTATAAAATGTACAGTCAAATTAAATTATTACCTTTTAGTTTTACTTAGACCTACTTTACAAGGTGAGCTCCAACCCTATACAACAGAAAAAATAAATGCTTCACTTTTATTTTTTTAACATCACTTAACTTGATGTTTGTCAACCACTTGCTTAAAAATCTAAACAACACTGAAGATGGAGCTATAGTTTATACAATACTATAAATACATACATGTAATCTATGCAATATCTGTGATTCTATGTAAACTTTCCCCTTGTTTGTATTTAGTGTGTTATTTATATAATATTTAACCATTCTTTGCTGCCTCCATTGTATTGGTCAGGTGTGGAGGGGCAGCCAATCAAAAGACGTTCTATACTGTATGTGGTCCACTCAAATTTTCAAAAGCTCTTTTAACACAAACGCATCAAAGTTGTATCAAGTGAATTTGAGTATGGAACAGTAATGTTGATGCCGATATGATAAAGATAGTTCTGTACATCAACCACATTAAGAATAACAATTTTCATTACTTATAATTATCTTTGAAATCTCAAACATTTAGTTGACAGTTGTGATGTGCCACATTCAGACCTCAAAATAAACCATGTAACGAAAAGCTGTCAGCATGAGGGATGGCGGGGCTATGAATAACCTTGTAATGGCATCCTACAATAGACTGTTTATAGACATGTAAACAAGTTGGGCCAGGTTACAAAGAGGTACCTCTCAGCTAGCATTTACAGTTAGTTTAGATTAAAGCTTATATACAGTATGTGATGGTGACTTTTATTCAGATTGTCCTAAGAGCATGCATTCATTGTAATAGCTACTAAGGTTAGAGTAGATGTTCCTTATTGATTGGAATCAGCTGACTGCCACAATGTATGTGTATAGAAACACTGAGAGATGTACTACAATTGGCTCAAAATGATCATGCCATGACCAATCACTATGTTGATGAGCTGCCATTGAATGAAACATAAAATTGCATTACAACGAGTAGTACAACAAGCTATTTTGGTCTTATACAGGAAGAGCCTTCTAAACTAAACAACTTCACTTTTCATAAACATTTCTTCACATCATAGTATAAGATCTTCAAACTTGTTGCCCTGAAACCCACAATGCTCCTCTGTTGGTTGAGAGTTAAGGCTTGTTGCATGCTGTCTGTCATGGTCATGGTCTAAGGCTTTTGCTTCACTATCAGACTTAACAAAAGGCACATGAGGCAGACAGACACCAACTGAGGTCCGTCCTCTTGCGGGACAGTGCTGGTGGCGACTCCTCTCTCTAGCTCTCTCTCCATCTTGCTGTCAACACAGGGAGGCAACTTCTAACAACTTCTGCCCCTGCCAAGGAGCTCAAGCCCTCCAGCAGTGACTCATGGGCTCTGAATGAGGATGCCCATGCCTCTGAGGGTGAAGGTGGCATCATGCAGCTCCAAGTTGGGCAAAAAGGACTATCATGCTGTATCTCTACCTTGCAGACAGGTTCTTCTCTGACCTGGCAGACAGAGGTGAGAGCCCTGGTCTACAGCACAATGGATCCATGTCAGACTGAAGCTCAAATGAGATCAACCTAGGCTCCCATCCATCTACTATGCCGACCACTCCCGCAGAGAGGGCATCACTGCCTGCTTCTCTGCCTTCTTCCCATCCTGGAGCCTCCATGTATGTGTGTGTATGTGTATGTGTGTGTGTGTGTGTGTGTGTGTGTGCGTGCGTGCGTGCGTGCGTGCGTGCGTGCGTGCGTGCGTGCGTGCGTGCGTGCGTGTGTGTTTTACAGGTAGACTTCCTATTCCCCTGTCATCCCACACAGCTGCAGTTGGCCGCCGACAGCCATTTAATGGTCTGCCAGATAGTCTGGGTGTCCATGAAGGACACAGTCTCGTAGCGTGTGGGGCGGCAGCAGGGGTGGGCGCTCACCTTCCTGCTGGAAATGCTCCCGTTATCCATTAGGGCCTTGAGGGCCAGGTCGTAGTTCTTACGGGAGCTCTGGCACGTGCCTACACAGTACTTAAAGAGGACTATCTCATCAGAGTCAAAGCCCAGCCCCAGGTCCCGCACACGCATCTCCTTCTTCTCCATGCGGCAGTCCCGGCTGCTCTTGGCCTTCTTGCGGTTCCTACGTGAGGCCCTGGAGGCGGGGTCAGGAGGAGAGCGCTGCCACCTGCTCTGGTAACCCTCTCCCTCCTCCAGCAGTGATGGGTTCTCTACAGGAAACATGAGAGATGGACAAAACAGGTCAATGAAGGGTGTGGTGACACTTTCTAAACAACACTTAGATCTCTATTTTCAGACGCAGGTCCAACCTCAGGGGTATTGGCAAAGTGAAATTACGACAGCGCTGGAGCACTGTCTTGTCTGGCACTGTCTCACTTGGGTGGGTGGAGTAGCGGTAGTAGAGGCGTGTTCATGACAATGAGCAGCCAAGTGCCACCACCAACGCCTGTGTTTGCACTAAGACTGGTTTCTACACTGTTAAAATATAGCCCTTAATATGTTGGACCAAAACACTGTCTGTAAGTACGGTAATATCTCTAAACCTGTGGACTTGGCAAGTGGTAACAAAAGGTGCATGCATAAAGCAACAGTCCATAATACTAAATTATACAAGATATGTCCCAGATGTCTGGGGTGGCCTTTAGAGAGTACGGTGAAAAACTGCTCACAGTTCAGCTCATGCGCTGGTTGAGGGCCACTAAGTGCAGTGCGTAAGAACTAAAAACTTCTGATGGGGTGTGTGTGTGTGTGTGTGTGTGTGTGTGTGTGTGTGTGTGTGTGTGTGTGTGTGTGTGTGTGTGTGTGTGTGTGTGTGTGTGTGTGCATTAGTGGGGGAGAGCATATGTATTAAATTGAAAGCAGATATGGGTGTTGAAACTGGGAGTGAAATTCCTCTGGTTATCAGCTGAATGGTGCAAAGTGTACTGTCACTATGCAGGGTCATTACCACAGGGGGAGAGGCGCTCTTGGCTCAACTCCAAGAGGAGTTAATGTTGCTTTGTGAGTTAGAAGGAATATTTCAAAGAAGATTTGCCTTCAATAAACCTGCTGAAGCACATCAGCATGAACATTTTGCATGTTTTTACTACATGGACATGGTCCAGACATTTGAGCTGTTTCAACATTGTGACACAATGTAGGGCCCCATTGATTCTGAAAATATGTCCAAAACACGTCCAAACAGTCCAAACCAACTAATATTATGACAGAATCCCCCTCTGTTGACTTTGTCTGCATTACATTTTTGTAGTGACTTTACTGTGCTGTAATCCACTTAACCATTTTGTTACCATGACAACGAAAATGCGAAACTATATTACAGCGTAACAAAGTGACTTCTGAAATCTTCTGAAATTCTGCAGACAAAGTTTTTGGAGAGGAGGTTTTCCATAATATCAGTTTGATTGGAGTGTCTGCAAGGTGTTTTGGACATATTTCCAGAATGAATGGGGTCCTATGGGGCCCAAAATATGACTATTCAGTATCTAGGAAAGCAACCTATGCAACAAAAAACTGCTCAGGCTAATCAACTATACCCTAGGTCAGGGCCAAACCAGGAAAAAATGTTAAGATGTGGATCATCCCTTTAAAGTGCTAATCTTGGATAATGTTTTTAAGTGGAGCATGCTTTGTTTCAGTGTATGAGCTGATGCATGGAGATTGAAGTCACTTGTTAGCTCAGGTATTGTTGTTTATGCAAACTAAAGTCATTATCAAGAAAAAATAGATAAAAATGTTCCCCAGGCAAAAAAGCTGAGCTGGAAGTCAAACCCTTCCCAGGTACGTATCTTACCATGTTAAAACATGCCATGTGGGTTTGCATTATTTTGTACAATTATAGAACTACTCCACAAGAATTGCGGAAGCGCTGCTTACATACTTGTTGTTGCAGGACTACTAGAATCTACTTGACTCAATTCACTTCCTTTCTTAGATTAAAGCATTTGCACAGTGCTTGTCAATAGGGAGAGGCAGGTGGAGGTAGAAGTCGGAGGACGGGCTCATTGTAATGCATGGAATGGAATGAGGAATGGTATCAAACACATGCACTTCATGCATTACAAAGAGCCCGTCCTCTAATTTCTACCTCTACCAGCCTCCACTGTGTGAAGAACAACCCAACATGAACTTTTGGGATATTAGAGAATAAAAACATATCAGGGGATAGATCTGAGTAAGCATGGATGATGCACATAAACAATAATACAATCACCATGAAAAAGCCCACTGGAGTAAATAATTGCAAGCACAGGGTGGATGTGAGTAAAGTATAGTAAGTAAGTAATAGTTGGCCAGCAAAAGTGTCAGAAACGTTTGGTAAGGTGCACTCTGAAAGCAAATTGTCATCTCAGAGTTGCTCCTCTGTGTTTTTAAGTGGAGATCCACCCAGGCCAGAACATTATATACCGATATGCAGGAACACGATGCATGACAGAAACTTACATACATTAGACTGATAGACTTTTTGATCCCACTAGTATGTGGGAGTGCATGCTCCATTAACCAAGGCCATGTTCTTGCATTGAAAACTACCAGACATACTTCTAGAGGTTATATTAGTCATTGGAGAGTGACAGTCTAGTGCTTTATGGCCATTACCAATCAGGGCTCCAGCACAGATTTATGAATCTTTGTTTTCAGGGAGACAGCTTGACTGCTCCAAACTTATTTGATTATCATTACACCGAAGGATGAATAAGAAGAATGCCCTTCCCAATCTAATAAAAACTCAGCGGAGCTTGCAGGTAATGTAAGATGGCTCCCACGCAGGAACAAGAGACCTTGATGCCTTCCCATATAGTGGAGAGTCCTCTGGCTAGCCAAAAATACTTGATGTGATTTGGTTTGTGACAACTGCATCCAGTATTTGACCCTAGCTGCCTGGGTTCATAGAGAATTCTGAGGAAGTACTGTACTAACCGAAGAAACTGGGCCAGGGGGCGTGAACGTTGATGGTGCGCCCAGCAGCCCACTCCTGGCCTCGGAGCAGCTCTGATGGAGCCTCCTGTGTGTCCTCTTCAGAGAAGACCCCCTCTACCAAGGTCAGCAGAGAGGCCACCACCCACAGCATCATCTAACACAAACAGGAATATGTGGAAACATCACAGAATAACTACACCGGCTTCAAACAAACTTAACATAAACATCAACCAACACAGCAGAGATAAACCGGAGGATGACCCAGAAATGAAATTATATTAAAGGGGCAATCTGAGATATGAGGTATATCAATTGTTTTACTTTTAAATTAATGATGAGCTTAGTTCATCTGTTTTACCCCATCAAAACCCAACATATACGTTTGTTTTCCCCCTTGTTTGTAAACAGTGTCATTGTAAACACACACTGCATAGCTTCAAAAATGGTTAAATGGTTATCATTTTGATTTAATGGACAGTCAGTCCTTCCATCCATAGCTCTGTCTATGATTTTGAAAGTAGTTATATTTCTCCAGCCCCATCCCTCAGCTGTTTACCAAAACAAGTGTCAGGAAGACAGCATTGTTGCTGGTTTAATCCCAGATTGTCTTAAATAAACAAACATGGTTACATAAACAACATAGACAGCAGACAAATTAAATACAAACAGTAGTCACAAAATATTGAATATGACAAAATATTAATGCAAGTACAAGATTCAATGTAATATTTTGAGAAGGAGATATTATTTTTTAAGCATATTGGTTTATTTGGCCTGCAAGCCACAGAACATGTGTAGGACACATGAGGTACAGTAGAGTACAGCAGCTCTTTCTACCCCTCCTCTAAACAACAGGCCATGTCAAGGCCTGCTCCTGGTCACCTTGCATTTGATTTGGTTGTGTGTTACATAATCCCTCCGAGGTTGGCGGACTCCAAGCTGTTCTGAGTAAGCTGATCCCTACTGTCCCATCAGCCCCCTGACATGGAAACAGTCCCTGGCCTCCCTAGCCGGGCTGGGGCCCAGTGGGCCGACCACTTACAGCCCTCTGGGACGGCTGCGGCCAACACCTCCGCCTCTTTAATTACTTAATTGATATGTGAAACCTCTTCAGGGCCCAGGCTGGGTTAATATTTTAAGGGCACTTATAAAATGAGTTTCTCTGCAGTGTCTGCCAGGCAAGTACAAAGGCCTAGATCAGATGGGCCGTGTAGTGGAAACTGACAAGGCTGAAACATATACCCATATGCCAAGGTTAAAACAGGCTGCCAGCAAAGCCTTTGGCCTGCTTTTCATTCTTTCATTCAGGAGGCATTGGCACTGGTGTAAATATGTTTATGTGGTCACAAAGTATGCAGAAAGACATGCATAACACTGCTCAAAAGAAAGTGAAAAAGTGCTTGATCTGTAAACATGCTGTTTTAAGTTTTGTTGACATACATAGAAAATGCTCACCTTCCAGTTTCTTAGGTGATATTGGGTAGTTGATACTTCCTGCCTCCACCACATTTTTCCATCTGAAAAAAAAGAAACAGGCTCTGTTAAACAATTGGCTACATATTTCTATGTTGTAGTATGCCATCAGTCTAACTATGATGTCTTTAAAATGCCTCACAGGGTTAGCTTCATAGAGTAAGGAGCATGTTGATAGTTCTGGCTTTGCCTTGCTTTCAGCAAGTCTGACTCCTCCATTACCTCTTCATTTGGACAGAAGGATATTGGTGTGGAAGAGTGCTGAGTTAATGGCATCCCTTTTCCCTCAAAAGGAGTGCCCAAGCTGGAGTCACTTTATGAGGTCAGAGTTCACAGCCAGAGATAGAGGGCAGGTGTCAGGAGAAGGTGCCAGATGAGAGGTGCCAAAGAGGCCTGCTGTCAACATCAACACATTTGTGACAGTCTCTCTCAAGGAGCAGTTAGAGCTAGTTTGTCTATGAAGTGTTTCCTATGCCATCCACCGGCAGTACATGATGCAGCTCACTGAGATTACTGTTGTCAAAAGACCAATAGCTGTTGTGGCTTTGGCTTGAGTTAGCCAGCAAAAAAAATCGCTCTTTCATGTTCAACACTGTCCAATACTGCAGGTGAGGAAAAGGCGAACGAGAGCAGGGGACTAGGTCTCCATCCACTGTTTTACTCATTATCAGGTGTACCTGATCAAGTCAAATGCCTCCTAATTCAATTCTACCTGTTCTGTTCTATAGCTGCTTTTACTCTCTGGGAAATGTGATCATTGGTGGTTATTACAGGCAATCCATGAGAGAGGTTTACTACTCAGAACAAGATGCAGCTAAAGCAACATCTTAGTATCAAAGAAAACAGTCCAGCTTGTTCCTGCATTAACCGTAGTTTAACTGTTCACAACAATGAGGAACTCAGTTTTCCTGGGCAGGACTCACATTCTTAAATCTCAATGTGACAGACCTCGTAAAAACAAACACAATTTAATGGCTTAAAAGGACTTTTGATTTTATCTTCAGTGTGTTTTTATCAATATAAGTTGTCATCAACAACTGACTTGGATTTCAAGCACACGTTATATGCTATAATCAGATAACTGAAGGTACAGTAAAATTCTTGGACCATGAATGCATGCACAAAGTTCACACGAAAATACATAAGTGTGACTTCCCAGATACAAAGGTTACTGCCATAAAGAAACTAAATGACCACCTTTCTTCCACCAAGATGGTATAAATAACCAAATAAGTCAACAATGAAGTATTATCTTCTTTATCTCAGGCTTTTAATACCTTTACTTTACGACTCCATGATTCTAAAAATACCCTGGCCTTCCCCAGCAGACGAAGCCTTGACACACTGCTTCCTGCCGTTTGGATGACATGCACAGAGAGTAGTACAAAGGTTAGGAGAAGACCCATGTTAGATTACACAACATGAGCTTGCCGCCGTTAACCAGGCATGTAATCAATACCCTATTATGGCCAGTAGACTGTATTACTATTACCACAGCCGCAAGCTACAACTACTATGGATTGGAAAAGGCCACTGTGAGGAAAAACATGTAGAAGACAAACAAGAGGAGGAAGAATGTAGTAGTGAGTGATATGGTCACAGGAGTATGGCAAGCTTTCAGGTAATGTCACTCTGCATACTTAAACATGGTGGTAACGTATTCCAACATCCTGGCCAAAAATGGATCTTTGCGACTGCAGGAGTTCAAGTGGTAGGAGGTAAGGTTTTAGGTAACACACCGGTATCACCGACATGATGGATTTGTGTGTGAGGGCATGCATATGATCAGTGTGCATGAGTGTGTGTATGTGTGTGTGTGTGTGTGTGTGTGTGTGTGTGTGTGTGTGTGTGTGTGTGTGCGTGCATGCGTCTGTGTATGTCTGAGCAATGAGATCATTTCAATTGTGTTTGCCCACGTACAGAGTCAGGACGTGCTTCTTGCATTCCAGTCCAAAAGGGAATTTAACACAAGCTTTGATGAGAGCAGAGAGAGCTTCTCAACCACATATGGGCACAATGAGTAAAGCCAGGCCAGGCTATCGCAGCTCCCTCATCAGCCTGAGCTCTGACCGGCCCCGGGCATTAACACCAGAGATTAATAACCCACTCTGGGGGTCAACCCAGGGTTGGAATGTGCACCACGACCCTACATCCCTTTCACACCCTAAAATTCATCAAAACAAGGATAAAGGAGGCAGACCATGTCACTAAATTCTGATGCAGTGAGTCCATGACTGCAAGCAGGCACTCATACCGGCAGGCATGCAACCATGCACACACATGCATGAACATACTAATACAATATGTATGTACTGTATACATGCATACACACACACACACACACACACACACACACACACACACACACACACACACACACACATACACAGTGTGTCAGCCTTTCATCAGAGTGGGATGTCCCCCAAGAAGGACAACAGAAGGTTGTAATGTTCCAGCTGCTACTGCTTCCACATCCATAGCCCTGCCCATCACCTGTCACTTGGTATAGTCTACTACATTAGCTCTGTTTAAACAGACAATATTCCTGCCTAGAGGACAGTGGAGCTAGAATAAGGAATGCTAGGACCTCTGAAAGTGTTCACAACTATGGGGAGATGAATGAATAAATAAATAGATGATTCACTGATTTAAATTACCCAAGCCAGTGTGGAATTCCACCACCATTTTGAAGGAGCAATCTGCATTGTATTGTTTCTCAGTTTACATTTTTAGTAAGAGAGACAATGTGAAGTATGTAGACAATAACACAGTGGAATGTCCTACTACGTCAGTAGGCTGGGCCACATCCTTTTGTATTCATGACTTATGATCACTGGATTTAAACCACAGATATTACTCATATAACCTTCTCCCCTATGGGTAATGACACACCAGACATCCATGCTTCTTTGTGGTATAGTGGGTAAAAGTGTGGTATAAATACATACAATACTGGTAATTTAGGTCAGCAGATCCAATATGATCATAAGAAACATTTGTGTACCCCAGATTTAAGTTACTAATATTGGAAAGGCCTACCCCCTAAATTTTAACCATGGCAACACTGTGTAACACATGATTCAAAGCTATACATACTGAGTTTGGGCATGGTTCACTATGGAGGATTAGACCTGTCATGATTGAAATGGTAATTAGCACGGGTATCCTTAATCTCTCCTGCCACTCTGAATGGGTACATGTCAAAACAGGTTTGCTCCCCAGGACACCAGCCTGGGTGTCTTGGATAAAATTGGCTTTCATTGGGGGCCAGCATCCACTTACACTGTAGGCCTATATCTACCATAATAACAATGTAGGTCTATACCTACCATAATAACAATGTAGGCCTATATCTACCATAATAACAATGTAGGTCTATACCTGCCATAATAACAATGTAGGCCTATATCTACCATAATAACAATGTAGGCCTATACCTACCATAATAACAGATACAGTGACAGGTCAAAGACCAGCACTACCAGATCCACTATCTGAAAATCTGCTGTGGATGCTCCAGAGACGCTGTCTGTCTCTTACTGTGATAAAGTAAATAAGACTTTAAGTCTATAAAGTAAGTCAGAAGTTGTTGTGAGACAGAAAGATTAAAAACTTATAGATGGACTTTATCCTAGGACAGCTTTATTTGTACTCTTCAAAGCAACCTGCAGTGTTTTAAATGCAAAAAGAGGGAGTGCTGCTCTGGCATCAAGTATGAAGACAATGAGAGGTGCTCATTGGAGAATGGACAACAACATAAAGTTGCAGCAGTAAAAAAAAGCATTACTTCAAAGAATCCAAGGCACTCTCTCTTATAAAAAAAAACAACAGTTATTTTAATGAGGATTCTTTGATGTAATGCTTTTTTACAGCTGCAACTACATTTTGTCACTGCAGTGTTTTAGTTTGAAATCTGGTACATTCTTATAAGTGAGAATTAGTCCCGGGCTACTTATTCCTATAAGTGATATACATAAGCAAACCCCTACTCGTTCAGAATGGTCTAACACTGTTAGAGCGTAGAAGGATAGAAGTGAACTCCATTAAGGAAACTCAAGTCATTACACCAAGGGGGAGTTTGACTGACATTAATGTTGTTTGACAGTTCTCCTGTTGACAAAATCTGCAGCAAATACTTAACACACCAAAACAAGAGAGGTCATTTGCACACGAATGGAAATGTAAAGCATATTGAGAATGATACATTCCAACCATAGGCACTGCTATTTTTATAGAATGTACACAGTACTAGAAATCTGATTCTTCAAACAAAAACAACTTGTCAGAATTAAGCCTTTCTCAAATGAAACAAATTAAGGAAATTAACATATTAATGACGACCAGTTCATTACCTTACAACAATATACATCATATTGTGTCAATATACACTTCCTGCACTGAAGTTACAGCCCATTGAAGTCAACACTGGAGCTGAAGGGCCAAACAAGTGGGACCCTGTTTCAGGGTATGGCATATACTGTAGGTACCATGAGATCGCATGTCTTATTCAGTGGGACAGCTTTCATGGAGGCATTCAGCATGCAGATAGGCAGTGCTCAAAGCAAAGCTGAATACATGGTTACAATATAGTCTTCCACTTGCACAATATGTGCTTATCTAACACAATTGTATAAAAAAGGACTTCAAATGTCTTAAATGTCAATTATGTCTTAGGTAGCCGCAGAACCGGAACCCCTATCATGCCCATGTATCAACATATTATGCATAAAAGTAATTCAGATTAGATAACTTTCTCCAGGCAAAAACCACTGTGGCTAAAGTGGAATTCAGACCACCAGCTCTTCCAACACAATTCCATTTCCTTAGCAGTCCACACGAAACAAACAATATACTGTGAGTATGATTAAATGTACATGTTTATGTGTCCATGGAGCAGCAAACACAGTCTGAGCACGCCCAGCAGACCCAGTCTGAGCCCCTTGATGGATGAGCCTCTGTCCGGAAGACATTTTTTAAATTTGGCTTTTACAAATTAAGTGGAGGCTGTTTGCATTCCCAGCATGCTCCTTCCGTGTGAGCGTGACTTGTGTGGAGCAGATGTTCAGCTGCGCTCTCCGAGTGGATGTCTGGATGGACAGCCGGACAGCTCATCCAGCACAGCCAGCCCTTAGCTCTCTCTCCAGGGCTACAGATACTCTGATATGATGAGACGCCAGCCTATCAAACAGCAAAGTCTATTAGCCAGGTGGTTCTGTCAGAGCTTCTATGAGGAGCGTGTGAGGAGAGGAGAGAAGAGCTGTTCACCACTGCTGGGGACATCCGTGACTCAGGCATTCTGGGAGAGGTTAACGCTGTTTACACATATGCCATTATACAGCATTCCCACAGCTTTGTGTTTGGAGTACTGAAAACTGCAGTTCCTAGTAACTCCCTCGTCTGGGCCTCCCATTCACCAGCCATCTCAACTGGGCTCTTCTACATGAGAACACTACTGAAAGAATGATACCACTTGAACTCTCACCAGGGTGGAAACCACTTTCACTTTGCATTGTTGCTCCTGACATGAATGATGTGCAACATAAGGCCTTGTATGATGTTGTATTGCTGCCTGTTAGATTCCTCTGTTCATTTTCAATGATAGTTGAGTTGTTCAATGTGTCAAGAACAAGGGTGCTCTTACATGAAAGAACGTCTGTACACATGACCTGTTATGACCTTGTGCTTCCATGTACAGTATGAGGTAATGTGAACAGGGGACAAAGTCTCATGTACACACTATTGACACACATACACACACACACACACACACACACACACACACACACACACACACACACACACACACACACACACACACAGCGCCACAGACAGGGCTGCAGACATGGCTGGGGTATCCAGAGCCATAGACAGGGCTGGGGTATCCAGAGCCATAGACAGGGCTGGGGTATGCAGAGCCACAGACAGGGCTGGGGTTTGCAGAGCCACAGACAGAGCCACAGACAGGGCCAGAGTATCCAGATCCACAGACAGGGCCAGAGTATCAGAACCACAGATAGGACTGCAGACAGGGCTGGGGTTTGCAGAGCTACAGCCAGGGCTGGGGTATGCAGAGCCACAGACAGGGCTGGGGTTTGCAGAGCCACGGACAGAGCCACAGACAGGGCTAGGGTATGCAGAGCAGTATATAGAGCCACAAACCCTAACCCATGCAGAGCCCTACACAGGACTGGGGTATGTCCCACTGCTTCCATTGATGGTTAATGGCCATCAGAGCTGCCCTGACCCTGGTAAGGGATTGAAGGTGTTTCTCATTACAGCAAAGCTCTGCCACTCATTAGCCCTCTTTGCAATAAAGCAGGCCGCCGTTATTCTGCCATGGAGTGACTGCAGCCCATAACTCTCCCTAGCACCACTTTGCACCCCAGCCCTATAGATTACTAAATAGACCCCTGTTATGCTTTTGGTGTTGGTTTTGTAGCCTATAATGGTGGACAGTGAAAGACATTCACTTAGCCTGCAGAGAGCTAGATGTTACTCCTGAGGCTTTTCAACAAGCATCTCAGCTCTGGCTCGCAGTTCAAAATGAAAGGAGAGACTACTACTACAACAACTACAACAACTACAACTACTAACTTACTATTTATAATCACCCACACACACACCCACACCCACAGACACACACAGACACACACACACACACAGACACACACACACACACACACACACACACACACACACACACACACACACAGCTGCAGAATCATCATTGTACAGAAACGATGCCTATTAGCCTGTTTGAAAGGACAAAAAACATGCATTTCATGTCTAATGACCTTCCTTTCATTTCAAAGTAAACAACCCCACTGTTGATAATGTATTTGGTCTGGCAAAGAGGCTCTTAGACTCTAATAACGGCACAATTTAGCATATACAGTATCAAACGCTTGTGGCGAGAGCAGACAATGGACTTATTTAACATTCTTGACACATTCCTCTAAACCTTAAAAGGACACTTGGACAGGGAATTGGGGAGGGGGTTGGATTTTAATAGTGTGATGGTGATTTGCTCCAGCGAATGTTGATAACAAATCACTGTCTGCATCTGGTATAATCTCATTTTGAACTTTTACTTTCAAGTGTATGCATTAATAACTTGTGAATATAAGAAAGAATATACGTGTATATTAGAATATAAGAAAACTAAAATAAATTAAAAAATGTTTCGACTATAATGAAAAGTGTGCCTTTCCCCTACAATAGACAGTAAAGGCACACTTAAAAGTTCAAAATAGGTCACTATCAAACCATGAAAATGAACAATTCAGTCAAAGCTATCAGGTGCTTTGTCGCCCTCCTTGGGAAACGTTTTTTTTTCCATATGAGCCTGGCGACTTAATTCAAATGACTACAATGAAATGCATGATTGTGTAGCATGACAAGAACCCTAATTCAAAACTCAAACATCTGACTGAAATCAGCTTACTAATACAGGTCAAGTCACACTTGCACAATTGCTCCGTGCGCCAGTCAACATAGCGCGCGCTCATATGAGATGGGAAGGTATTTACCCAATTTGGGGGTGGATGAATACTGCTTGTAGTAGTAGAAGGCTACCAGTCAACTGTGTCATTTTGAAAAGTCTGACTTGTCAGATAATTTGGCGTTCATTTTCAATAACGAGTCCAGAGACTCTTCACTCGCAGTGCACTTGTTCTCATAATATACACTTTGATACACTATGAGGATGTTCGTTTGGTCCTCCCCGTCGAGTCCAACAACAACTCCCAGGTATAATATTGCAAACCCACTGCTTTTGTTAAATTTCATACATTTGAAACTAGAATTCGATTGATAAAAAGCGCCAAATTGAATCAATAAATGTTTTAGAAAACACAAAAAATGCTCAGAAGGGCACACACGACATAGACGTTTTATTGTTTTGAGACCAATAATGGTTTTCATGATAACCATTGTATGTCCTTTTACTAATAGCAACAACAATAATAGCCAATATAATAATATTAATAGAAGAATATGTTATGGAACATTATGATTAGCCTATAATTAGGCTCTTATTATTATTATTATTATTATTATTATTATTATTGTTGTTGTTATTATTGTTATTATTGTTATTATTATTATTATTGTTATTATTATCATAAATATTATTATTATTATTATTATTATTATTTTCGAATGTTAGTTTGATTGAAATACTTACTGGAATTCAGGTTTGAATTACATGTCAACCCAGCACATTTGGCAGCATGTCAGAGGATCATTACAAAGCGCGGCAGAAAGGAGGCAAATTCAGGCAGCGCAGGAGTTTGAACATGACAGCTATTACTTTTATAGTGACAGATTCTGTCCTCAATTACTTTCTTAGGCTATATATTATATTCTACAACACAAACACAAATAGAGAGAAATATAAACACATTGATTATTTAAGATACATACAAATACATAAAGCTATACGGTAATGTTGTTTTTATTCCTACCTTTACCGACTTTGACAACCTTCCCAATCATGGGCGTGTATATAAGGAGAAAAATATCAAGGTAATAATCAGATCAAAACAATCCAAATGCGATGGCACTTTACTCCTTTGTGATCTTTTTGTAGATTCCTCTGCAATATACTCTGGCATAATTGCGCAATCTCAGTTTCAATCCAAGAAATGCGGCAACATTGTTTCAAAATTTGCAGATAAAAATAGGCTATACCGTTTCCTATACGTGACTTGGTTCTGTGCTCCAAAAACCGTGAAAGATGAGTAAAAATACAAAAAGTAAAAAATACAAAAAGATGCGTTATGGACAGACAGCGCGTCACAGGTAGGCTCCCCTCTCATTGATTTGAAAGCGTCTCTCTCCTCACAGCAAACTGCAGATGTTAGTGTCAATTGTAGCTCCAAATACAGATGTGAGTTGGCTCAGGTTTTTTAAAGCCCGGGGTGTCAAATTCCACCCTCTATCACATGATCCCTGCGCACAACAGGTTACATGACAAGCTACACAAGGTGCCTACTTACATTTTTGGTTAACTTCGTTTTTATCCTAACATAAACTTAATTCCGGATGTCCTTCTTTTATACAGGTATGTACAAATTTGACCCGGTTGACTGGCTAGTGTGCTCCATTAGGCTACTACTGTGCTCCGAACAGCTCCGCGCACGACTGCTGGTGTCTATTAACTGCGCATGTTAAAAGAACACTTCAGAGCCACACATCGGAGGCAGCGGTTTTACGAGTACCTGCCATGCTATAGCTAAGCCTATAGCATTGACTTACACATGAACAACATGTATTTATTTCTTATCTGATAAACTCTGTACGTGCTTCAATTCATTCCAATTCATTCCACCTTTCACCAGTCTAAAGTAAGTAAAAAAATGTATCTTATACTGAAATGTATGCACTCACTGCAATGTAAGTCGCTTTGGATAAAAGCGTCAGCTAAAGGTCATAACCATCAGGTATACAAATTAAAGTAAACAAACTATGAAAAAGACAGTTGGCCTAATGAAGCAGCAATGACTTTCATGACCGAATTTCCCGCAAGCGCTAGGGTGCAATCTCAAACTCTGAGACTTATCAAGATTGGCAACGAATCAAACCTGACAAGCAGGCCAGATTTAAGCCTTTTTTTCTGATTGTGGATCTCCACCCAAGAGCACAAAACCATAGCATCTCCTGCCCTGTGCCAAATAGCAGATTAAACCCCTCAGAGGGCTGCAGCTCCTTCTTTGGGCAGCGATGGCTCACTGGGTACTGCTGGTGCTCGACCCTGCCACCCTCCGTTGACCGAGCATCGTGCCTGGCCTGATAGGCTGCCTGACGGGGTGAGACCAGCAGCAGTGCCAGGCTAGGAGACAGGAGCCTGACTGAGGCACCAGGGCAGGAGACAGCAGCTCACAGGGGCACTGAGGAGTAGCTCAGGTCACACCACTGAGACCATGCGCTTATTCATGACTCCAGTGCTCAGTGAACAGCATCAGCACAGTCAAAATAACCTCACACACACCCTGCAAAGGAAAACCAGACACAACATGACATTGCAACTGCCTTACAATTTATGTACAGTATATCAATATATACCTATTGGCTCCTTGCCGTAATGATAGCCACCCCAAAATGCAAGCTTCCAGCATGTGTAGAGTGGGTAGGTATCAAAAGTATCAGTGATGGTTTAACAATGGCTATCTGAGGGCAAACAATGTTTAATGAGCAGACCCTGAAATGAATGGTGTCTGAACGATGCCCTTTCATTCATTAACTTTGAATACTTTTTCACATAAAAAAAAAATCAATCAGCACAGTTGAGTGAGAATTAAGAGAATCCAATTGCTGGATAAGCCAAACCAGTATAATGCTGTAGCGCAAAATCTATTTTTTTTTTCAGGTGACTCTTTTAGTCAGGTGACGATTAAGGGGTTGGTCCTTTCTTCCGCAACCCTGGACTGGGACTTGTGCTGTGGTCAACAGGCATGAGAAGCAGGTTGACCCCCTGCTCGCGGGGAGAAGATTAATGAGCAACTCCAAGAGGGACGACATACTCCACAACCAGGGCTGTCACACAAAGAGGACAGACACATGGCTAGGTCCTGACCCATGGCAGGGAGCCAAGCCCTGGCCCTGTCCCACACAAGGCCTGCCCTGGCATGGCCTAGCCACTAAGCAAACATGGACCCACCTGCTCTGTTTGGAGCTCCACACAATAGGCCACAACCACAAACCCATCTCCTTAAGATCTTCTCTCCTTACCAAGCCCCTCTCTGCTCCTACTGTAAGAGCAACTGCCTGATTAGATTCACATGTAGTTCTAATGCAGACCAGTGACCATGAATGAATCTCAGCTCTCTCCTCTGTGTTTTCAAGGCTGCACAAGTGGACTTCCCAATGGATATAATTAACTTTCGTCCCTACAAGAATGATGGCTTAACCCTTCAAAAGGAATTGATGGCCGAAATAATTTTATTTCAATACCCATTTAAACTCAATTTGGCCTCTGTCAGAGTGATGTATTTTTCAGTCGTACAGAATTCAGCTGCGAAAACAGAGCTCTCATTGACTGTTAGGATGGATAACATGGGGGGGGAAATGGGATCCCGGGAGTATGTGCACAAACAGAGACCCGGATTTGTATTATATCGGAGGGAGTTATTTGATGTAATTTAGTTTAAAGCTACTACTTTTCCCTGGCCCCATCCAGAGTATTTTTTCACATCTCTATTATGAACTATAGCCAAACAGCAGAACTGTTTATTTCTCTCAAAGCTGACAGTGTTGTAGGAATATGAGCACACTGCAACACTGCCAAACCACACATGCATCTTTAGTCATGGCCAATTAAGACTGTCAGGGAAACAATCACATTGATCACCCCACAGAGAAGGCACAGTAGCATTTGGGTTAGGTTATCACTGTGCACCAGAGCCCAAATATGACCCAGGAATTAACCTGTGCTCTTGGGTCAAGCCCCCTGCAGTGGTCAGCCTGTGCATCCTCTTATGCCATGGCTCTCTCTATGAGGAAACTCCTAATCTTGGCATCTAAGGAACCCCAGGAGGTGCAAGGCTCACAGCGGAGATACTTAAAGGTTGCTTTATCAAATCTGACCTCTTGACATGGGATCCACTGCCCCATGGAGCACTGTGGGTGTCTGGTGAGGTGGGGTCAGCATGGGCTAACCAGGGGTCAGCTAGTCTTTGGGTGGCCCTGCATGGACCCCTCGCTCTCCTGCTGCTCACAGCATCCAGCCCCTGTCAAGATGTTAGTGCTAGATCATTCCACCCAGGATTAGGATTCCTGTACTCGGGGAACTGTAGTCATACCCTGGTCTGAGCAGAGCTGTCAAGTTGGCCCTCTGTTACCTGGTTTTGGATGGACTGGTTAGTGACGGATTCTACCCCAATATGTTCTTATAAAACACTGGGTTAGCACTTGTCCATTTTTTGTCTTTACCTAACCTGACCTATGTAGTATAGAATACACCAAACATATACTACAATAGCATGTCTAATGCTCTCTGTCTGCTTGATTGATTGACAGAGGGACAAAACAGAGGAGAGATGGAGGAAGAAAAAGAGTCCTCAGTGGATAGGCATAACGGGCAGGGTCTGTAATCAGGCAATCTGACTGTAATCTGTCAGACTCCCAACCAACTCACCTGGAGCTCAAAGGAACATGGAACTGGATGTAGTGATTCCACTCCACTGAGCTATGAACACAAGCTGCACTCAGGCTATTTATGGACAGCATACTTAATATTAATATATCAACGGAAATGAAAATACAAGAAGCGGATCACAGTAGAGTAAAAGTGGCTTACTAAACAAACTCTGGTACACCTTACAGAGGAATAACGGATTTGATTTCTACTTTTCATACACACATAACATGCACACATAACATACAGCATTGTAGTATGTCGGCTCCTAACTCAAAATAAAAATTATCTTTGCAAATAGCCACGTAATTTTTCATGGATGCAGTGAGTGATCTCTGATAGCAGTGGGAGTACAGATACGTAGTAACCACCTGTTTCTCCATCTGTCTTCTGTCCCCTCTGCAGATGTAAACTGCATCATGGACCTGCCAACGAACACAATATGTACATGTGTGAGTGTGGATGTATGTGTTTGTGTCTGGATATCTCTATGTATACTACAGCACATCACAGTACTGTATGTTTTGAGCTAGGTCCCTGTTGACTGGGTGCTTTGTCATCAAACAATATGGTTTGTAAATCTCCGGAGTAGCTGTAAACTGCCATGGCATGGCCATTATATATCTGGATAGGCCACTGAAGAATAAATCAACACATCACTGCAAATGCCACTTGGGAAGTTGGGTCTATATTGAGTATATCCATTAAACACATTTCTCTCCTTGCTTACAAATAATACAACACACACTCATGCCAGAATCAAACACAAAAACAGTTATGCAGAAATTAAAATCTTTATTGGACTCTCATTATAGTTTGAGTCAAGACCTTAACCCTGTGGAGTTGTTACATATGGAGTATAATATATAAAGCTGGCACAGGACCAGGAATGTGTAAATAAGTCAAATGTGAAACAACATACTACCTTGGGAGTGAGAATTAGCACACCTCTTTCCATGCTGTGCTTGGGACAAGGAGAC
The DNA here is from genome assembly GCF_951799395.1 of Argentina silus. Classification (NCBI taxonomy): domain Eukaryota; kingdom Metazoa; phylum Chordata; class Actinopteri; order Argentiniformes; family Argentinidae; genus Argentina; species Argentina silus. The sequence continues at coordinate 10,224,738 of NC_139660.1, read as the reverse complement.
CAACGATGACATGAAAACTCCCAGCTGTGGAACGTCCTAGAGGGGGGCTAAAATAGAAACCTCTTCTGCATCCCAACCATTTCCCAGCCATACAGAGATAGAAGGAGCAATGTTTTCCATCTGCGAGTGTTCCCACGTTTCCAGTTTGAGTAAACGTTTTTATTGGTCAGCGTATTACAGCCATGGGCATATCCAGTGCAGATGCAGTGTCAGTGAGAATACAGGGATGTGGAACCTGAGCCTGCACAGACACACTCTAGTGGAGAACAGTGGAGAGCGGACCAAAACCTGCCTTGCAGATCAGGGTTTAATTAAAAGTAAATGATGGACCTAGAAAAGAACCAGGGGTAGTATTTCAGACATGAAAAGGAAGCAAGGAAGATCAAAAACCTGGGTGGAACTGAACCCAGTCTGGCCTTTGCTGCTGGTATGTGAAAGCTGTCCCCCTAGTGTCCCAAGCCATACCCGTGTTGTCACCCCGAGGCCACCTACATAGTGTAGACCACCTGTCTGTGCGCACTCGACCAATTCCCCAGCCCCCCCCCCACCTCAGAACATGTCCAGGTCAAGGATCCTCTTTAAATAGTGGCCACCTGCCTGTTGTGTCCATAGCAGAACTGTCTATGATCTCACACACTTTCTAAATCAGTTTGCTTTTTACTGCAGATGCTACAAGCACATTACAACTTCTAGAGTATGACCTGCCAGCACTATTAGATATTGGCAGCCTGTTATTGGGCTGTCTAGTAACCTATTTTGTTGATTTCAATTCCTTCCTGATCACTATCTGTCTTTTCAAAAATATCTTACATCAATTAACCACATATCCACAAGGTATTATGAGCTACACGACTTAAAACTAGAAGTCTTCTTTGCCACTTGATTTGGACAGTCATGCACAACCATGTTTTACCATTGCAGTAAACCAGACCAAGACATCAGAAAAGTACAAAGAAGTTTCAAAATAAAACACAAATGGGTGTTATTTTACTTGCAGATACAGCATTTTATCTAAAAGTAAAAAGGAGACCACATGAGCATGCCCCATTAAACACAGCGTATAAAGAACATGCTCTGAAGAAAAATGAAACATTTTAAAGGTTTTATCAAAATTATGAGGATCATAACTGCCATATGTTGGCGCTAGGATCCTTCAGCCAAACAGTGTCTATTACATGGTGCACACTATAAAGTAGCCAATTAATAGCAGGCTACAAAGGCTCTGACAGCAGCATACATATAGGCTTAAAAAACAGAGAAAGAAAATACTAACCCTAGCCATAGTGACTCTTAACAGCAATCCCATAACCCGGGCTTTGACTCAAAATCTAACCTATTTATTGCAATAATCTTTAACCTCAAACCTTTGTTACAAGTAACAGTATAGACTTAAACTATAACCAAAGCCTTAGAACCATATCCAGGGTGACTTGAATAGTACACTATATTGATTTCCTTATTCATGTGAATGCTTTGAAGATAATGCTCGCTTCCATGACTCACGGGAAAAGAATGTCATATGAAGAGAAATAACTTTAGTCTGGGTAATAAACTGAAATACTGTTGTTTAAGGGTGGCTCTTGTTAACGATTCACATAGCATTTTAAGTCCCACAGAAGGAGACGTCTGGAGTGTGATAAAAGATACGAGTGAGACTCCAACATCTCCCGTTTTCCTCAAGAGTCACTGTTGGTCTGGAGTTATGCGGCATGAGCTTCAGCAGTTTACAAGCTAACCTGATCTAACTTGCAGACCAAATGGTTGAACTCTCCCTCCTTGCTTAAGGCAATGCAAAATTTGATAGTCATAGCAAAAGAACAAAGCAGTGGTTGAAGGTGCAACCTGTAATTGGTACATACATTTTTTGACTTTTAAATTAATGATATATAGCCATTTAGTCTTGAAGAATATAACTTATAAATGCCTCATGAGCTTACTTCAACTATCTTACCCCATCAAAACAAAAAAAATGATGGTGTTGATCATCACATCACTATCCAAAGGGAACAATAAAATGATGTCCCTAAATGTTACATTTCTATCCTCTCGGTCTCTCTCACACACACATAGACAAACACCTTGGTATCACTTTATGCAGTTAGGCTGATCCTGATCAGCACCATGAAAAGTCTCAAAGAGTAATGGCCGAAATCTGCTCCCAAAGATGCTGTGTTTGGCTGTCTGAATTAGTGGACCTGTGAACATTCTTCATCCTTGACCTTTTCATACAAATATCCTGCTAACACCAGCACACAATGATGACTCACCACATCCACCATGTTTACCCCACACTGTCTCATAAACATGTACTGTTTGTTGACCATACTTAGAAAACAGGGAACAGTTTACAGTCTTTAAAAGTGGGACAAGACATGTTACTGAAGCTGAGATGATCCCTCTGATAATGTATACCCACTGGAATACATCGATGGGTGGATGGATAACAGATAAACACATACATATGTAAACTATTTAAGATTAGAAAACAACACGGCATGACTTGTGAACCCCTTTGACAAATGAGGCTCTCTGTGCCAGTAAACAGATCAGTATAAGCATCTATGGATCCATAAACAACTGTAACTTACTGTATCATGACCAAGTCATTCTCATTCGATCTTTCCTGCATTTTGAGTAGGAACAAATAGTAGATGTCTCATTCAGCTGATTAAAATAGTTTTCAAATCTTTCTTGCGTGCATTTCAACAAGGAACTGGGTTGGGAGATGCAGCATGTTATAATCTGTTTTATTTAATTTGTCAAATAATCTTGACAAAACCTCAAATAATGTGCAGTGACTGTGCATGAACTACTGTATGAGAAATACATGAGAGGACTTTGGCTGGTGCATAAGAGTAGAAAATAAGTAAATCCACTTAACAACAATAGTGGGTTGAACAGAGAATAGCTGAGTCACCATGTATTGATTGATGGAAACAAACTTTCAAAATACAACTTGGCAAAATGAACAAACAACTGTTTTAAAAAGATAACGCTCAACTTCAACTCTTTAACGATAACTGATAGCAACACTGAGTATGTTTAGGGGCCAGACTAGGCCTGATATTTCAGCATGCGTCATGGTTGCGTGAAACAAGAAATTGGAAGTGCACTGTTGGACAGACGATACACAAAGCTCAGTCTCTCTCTCCAAACAGAGCAGTAAAACAGCAGTCTCTGAGGCCTCAGTGGTTTTATGAAAATAAATATGTTAATCAAGGGGCATCGCTCCCTGTCTCGGCATTGAGAAAAACAAGAGGAGAATAGTCATTTTTCAAAGTGGAAACAATAACTTTAAAACAACTTAAAAAGGGAAGCAGCCAGGGTGTGGGGCTTCTTAAGGTCAGCACCGGCCCTTCCCTTCACTTCCTGGTAGGAGCAGAACACGTGCACTCACTGCCACCTGGACGGAAACTATCCTATATGATGGAGCCGAGAGGGAGGCAGAATGGAAGAACAGAACTGTTTCTTTGATGTTTTTGTGGTGAATAAATACATTCAAGTACAGCAGAAGAACACTTCCTCCTAACGTTCCTCCAGAGGTATTCTTGGCACAAGCCTAATGTCTCTTCTCAAGGCTGTTTGGTGTGCAGGTGCAGGTTGAGGGGGACAGAGCAGGCCTTGCAGTGCTACCATAGCTGTCTCTCCTCCATCTCTGGGACAATGATGGCTGGATAGGGGTTATCAGCACCCCCCTGAACCACAGATCCCATTGGTCAGGTCTTGGATGACTCCCGCCTTCACCAGCTTGATCAGGAACTCCTTTTCTTTAGAAATGTTATGAGTCCATGACTGTGCAGGAGAGAGACGGTGGGGAACAGGAGGATGGGGGAGTGAAAAGAGGAAGAGAGGGAAAGAGGAGATTATGGTGGGATTGGGAGAGGAAAGGGAGAGAGAGGATAAACAATCAGGTACTTTACAGGAGAAGCAGGCAAATCACATTCCTTTGGAAAGCTGACAAAGTTATTTAAGTCTCTACCATTACTTTCAGCTTTTGATCGCAGAGATTTTCTCAGCTGAGGTAAAAGCAAGTGGTTCAATAGTAACATAAAGGACAACAAAGTAAACAGGCCATTGAGGAAGACAGAGAGTCTATTGTGTCTTTCAAAGCAGTCTTTTCCACTTATGGAACTGGCCCTAAATATAGGGATGAGAGGGGCAGAAGACTGGCTTATTGTACAATGTCGTACACTAAGCGTTGTGGATAAACCACTTAAACACAGGCTGTTGGATACAAAAGCACAGTGAAAGAAGAGAGAAAGAGATAACCGCTTTATTGTCATGGCTTTACAAGCTAAATGTGAAAACAACTATTCACTGGTAAAATGGTAAAATGTCTGTGGGCAAAGATCTGACGTTGTAGACGGAGCTAAACGATGGTGGGAATTTCTGAGTGATACCGAAGGCTTGGGAAAAGCACTTGCAGCACTTAATGCTTCAGAGGACAGGAGCGACCTATCCCTGCCTGCGCTCAAACAGAGCTGTTGTCAGGCAGTTCAAAGTCATCTTGTGTGTCTCAAACCCCGCCCTTTAAATCACCAACCAGTATAACTACCACAAACGTAAAATCTTTCCACAGGATAAGGCATCGACACCATGGCTTAGGAGCAAGTGTGTCTGAGGTAGAGTTGGTTCTTGTTGGGAGCCTGCAGGGACAGCTGAGTAACTGGCAGCTCCAGAGCAGAGGGGAAGAAGACTGACTCATCTACGCATGCTTCCACCTGCTCTTCTTACTCTCTCTCTGGAGCACAGAGCTCCATGCTCCAAACCCAGGGCTTCCCTCTGCAGAGGGAGGAAATCCTCCAGGCAGGGATTAGGCAAGGCTCCATTCCATCCCATAGCACACACACAGACACCTCTGCATAATGTACTCAAAGAATTCAGGAATCTCTGCACTTGTTTTTTTTAATAGCTAGGTAATACAGAATTAATATCTAGGTAATACAAAATCTTGCCACATTCGGTCACAATAATTAATTTAGATCTTGTTATGTGGGACACATGCTAAGCATCAAATGTTCTACGATATCACTGTGTGTGTTAGCCTAACCTTCGTCGCCAGGCTGTTAAAATAAAATAACAAAGACTCAAACCTGGCCTTAGTGGGAGTGAATTTACTCAGTAAAATATTTGATACTATTTCATTTCAGCGAATCACATGGCTACGAGGCGTAGCTCTAAATCAGAAACATATGGTGCTCATGCACTGGGGGGAAGTGCCATGGGAGATGATTGATGCAAGGTAAAGCCAATGGCTACGCTTCATTCGTTTTCAACAATGTTTCTATTGGCTTAACGAAGGCCAAGTTTGACGCATTGGTCCACCAGACCTTTCGTGCATTTGGGCGGAACTTTCTGGGAACAAGACTAGTGTAAGCCTGATGGAGAGAATCATAGCCTTGACCCAGAGGTCTGTTAGGCACAGCAGGCGTCTTGGACTGGCAGCTCCACACTGGCCCTGGGTCACATAGAGAATACATACTACCTCAGCTCTCAATTATACATGGCAGGGGGTGGGACTGAGACGGGTCTGTGTCGCTGCAAATTGAAACACAAGTCGCCACGAGTCTGAGGAGAGCGCACACTGACACCTGGGAAGGGGGGAGGGGGGATCGCATGTCGGCCATGGAAAAGCCACTCTGGCCCTGATGTCTCTGCACTAAGAGTGATTTATGAGCAGGCAGAGTACTGTGTACTTAAGCAGTGTATTAAATGGCCCTCCAGACACTGCATGTAGTGGTTGTGGTTGTGCCCCTCTTAGAACCGGCACCCACAGGTTCCTCTACTCTTGAGTCTCTCTACATATCCTACTCCACATCTCGCCTCCGATGTGGTGACACAGAGTCACTCCAATGGAAGAGCACCCAGCTCTGTATCAAATAATGATATAAAGGTCACTGTAAACTTCCCCTTGGGAGCGTAAACGTGGAAAGCTAAACAGAAGGGATGTTGGTGGACAGCTCAAAGGGAGACAGAGACACACGCTTAGCCCGGAATGCTAACACAGGCAGGGGAGGTTCATGGCTGTGAACTTTGAGTGGGCGGATATTCCAGTAAGGGTGCAGAGAACAGCCGATACTGGGGCGCACAATCAGGTGACCTGTGTGCGTGAATGAGTCATCAAAGCACTGGGATTCCCTACATGGGTGTCTCTTTCAGGTCAGCCTCAGCCTTTCACAAACTTAGGCCAGGAACACCTCACCCAAGTCTGAGGGCACAAAAACGCAGATATAGCCCAACATCCAATACCTCTTGGGCACAGAGTTAAGTAACTAAAATGGCTCATTTTAGTGGAAATCTCTTACAATTACTGTGCGTGGTTCAAATAATCAGGTCAGTTTGTCTGTACATTCTCATCTTATTTTACAAGACATTTACTGTTTAAACATTCCCCTTAATTTAGTTGTTTTGACACGGAGCCCAATGGGCACTGAACACATCCATCAATTCTCCTCACTTTGATGCTGTATGGACTGTGAGCATATTGGTGAGAGGAGAGTTACTGAGTAACAATGATAGATTCCTAATCCTATGGATAACAATCAGACTGACAGCATACGTACATCCCCTCATTTGGCTTCCATTATTTCAACAGGACCTGCCTGAAGCCAAACAGACTCTCTGATAGAGGTCAGAGTGACCTAATGGTCAGATTAATGAAACACTAATTTACATGACATCTTTCTTTCCATTTAGAAAAACAATGAAAGAAGACCTCACAGTGACCCATGCTGAAGTGGAAAATGGAGGGTGCCAATGGTACAGTACCTCTTTGATGGCTGACATCCTGATCTTCTCGTAGTAGTGTAGGGGGGCATGGGGGGTGTTCATGTCATAGCCAAATCCTGCCACAGCTACCTCATCACAGTTATGGAGGGCCATTGTTATGGCAACCGTCCCCAGTGTCGGAATATTCTGAAAAAACACAGAAGACAAATCTTTACTTAAAACAGGACAGGCAGTAGGAATCCTAAAGGTGGCTGGAGCAAGCTGGGCTAACACAAGGGAAATGTAAAGGTTACAAAAACAGAAGTCACGGAAATGTTTGAAAGACCATAGTCACGGCTCATCAAGATCAAGGAAACATGTTGATTAATTTTCCTAACAAAGCTGGTGGGAAAGGTCTCTCTTTCTCCTCCTTTTCTAACTCCTGTTAGAGATAGTTGGATGTCCAGGAATGAAGGTAAATTATCAGCTGGGTATCTGAGGGAGTTGTTCGGTTTATTTGCAGTGCTGAAGGTCTACGCACTCGCTTTGACAGACACACAGTGGCAGCCTCGTTGCCAGCAGGTTAATGGTGAAAGGCTTATCAGCGTGGCACTGTGACTGACAGCGTTAATCCTGCTAACAGCGTTCTGCCTGCAGGCCGATAAGAAGGGACAACGCTCCACATCCTCAGCACATGTCCACTCTCCCTCCCTCCCTCCACCGCTCTGAGCCATGTCTCTGTGGGTGCAGGCATTACAAAAGGGAAGGGCATCTTCAGAGCTATGAAGCTTTGATCCTTGACAGGAGTCTCACTGTGTACACAATGTCCTGGGCTTCTACAGTTCACCTGTCTTAGGCCTTGATCAGAAATGCCTCATCCACATTACCTTCAGTCAGGGAGAACCACTAAAGCCACGCATTATAGTTTTATGGCAGATTTTGATGTACATGGGGCAGCCTGAATCAGCATATAATGGAACACAACGTGCATTTTCTATCTTATCCCATGTGATTTGTCTGTGTTGACTCCTGGTCTAGTACTAAGATTTGAGGCATGGCCATACTATTATATACTCTCATGGCTATAGTGTTTGTGTTGTGACTCATTCATGTGGTGCTCCTGGGGCACCTGGAGGTTCTGCTGTGTGTTAAGGCTGACCTGTCCTGATACAAACAGGCAGACAGGAGAGAACATGAGCCAGGGCTCCATTCCCAGCCATTAACTCATGCCTATGTGTAAAACAGCTGACTATTGTTTTGTTCTAGGAATACAACTCAACCATGACCGAGTTCTAGGGTAGATGGCGTATTGTTTTGGACACTCTTCCAGCCTCTCTCACCCCTCTTCCCATTTGGCCGTTGTTATGTGGCAGGCCGATGAACTTGAAGGAAGCCTCCTGGATAAAGTAAGGGTTCAGGATGCGCATTTCACTGGGCTCCCTGGGGACATATCGGGCCACCGACTTCCAGAAACCTTCTGTGATACGCTAAGAGGGAGAGAGAGAGAGGGGTTAGTGTGGAATAGCATGAAAAATTACGCCAGAGGTAATTGCAAATTCGAGAACAACAGTCATACTCATACATCTACCTCTCTATATAACAATGTGACCTGTGTTGGTGGTCTCCAGCCCACTGAAATCTCCCACTCTCAGACTGTTGCATATCAATTACAGAAAAGCTCTGCCAGAGCACCTCAACATCTTTTCTCATGTCCTGCCTCATGATTAGTCATTCTTCAACCGTGAACAACTGGCCAAGTGAGAGCTGATGCAAAACAGTTGGTCAGTGAATTTTAATGGAAGTCACCTGTGCAAATAAGTCAGTGGTGCCTTTGATATTCAGAATAAAGGGTGCCTATAAAATATGGCAAGTGGCTTTGAGCTGCTTTGGCTACATGCCAAGGGCACACCCAAACATGGCCCAGCTCTGTGTCAGACAGGTTTAGTAGAAAAGGCCTTTCTGACAGAGCAACATCATAACAAAGGAATAACAAATAACAAATCCCGGGACACATGACAAATCCTGGGATTTCCCCCACCAGCCAAACCAATAACACTGGGCTACATGAATATTTCAGGAGAATTACAATGGAAGATGCTGTAATATGGGCTTAAATGTTTGATACTTGTACATATCAGAGCAACCATACTTAATCATGGGAACTACCTTTGCCTTGAGTTCAGATTGAATGCCAAAGGTCCCATTCAGATTCAAATTTCAACAATCAACGACATGTTTTTGTTGTGGAAACCAGACTGATAAGATTGAGTGAAGCTGTGCTTTGTCACACAGAGTTCCAGGTCCTGGTGTACTGTAGGAGCAGGAGGCTGGGACAGGGAGGAGAGCCAGTAAATCAGCCTTGTTTTTCTGGGAGGGTGCCATTCGCTGCAGCCCTGCTGGACTGAGCATACTTCATAAATGGTGTCCCACAAAGAGCTCAGGCACATTTAGGGAGCCCTGTGACTTTTATAGGCCACAAGGGGTGGTTTTATGGGCTCTGGGTTTATAAAAGGCAAGTAAAGAACACATCAGAGCACAAAGCCATGTTAAAATCAGTGGACCACAGGCCATAGGTTTGAGTTTTCTCTCAAAGGGAAGAGAGAGAGGGATTTGTTTTATTTGTTATGCTTTACAAGATAACTCAACCCAACACAGAAGCAAGATGATCTCCATTGCTTTGATTTCGTCTTTCACAGAGAGAGTATCTGGAAGTGGTTAAAAGACCTTGCCGAATTGGAATTCATTTTTATTTTACTCCTCCTGAGAAAGGAGGCCTCAAAGCACAATTAAACACAACATTATAATTGGATGTTGACCTGTAAGAACCTATGAAAACACAATACTCAAATTAAGAGGTGTCGAAGCTCCTAGTACACAAACACTTTCCCACAAAGAGCTGTGTCTGTGGTTCTCTGGTCAAAATTAAGTGCTAAAGTGTGAGGAAATTACAGTTATCAGGACCAGATGTAATGTAACAAAGCACCAACCTACCATCTTACTATGTGGCTACCAGTTAGCACTAAAGACAAGACTACAGAAAGATCATCAAACAGTACGATATTGTGACAAAAAAGTCTTATTTCTTTTATATTATAGACAAAACATGACTTGAGGAGTGGGATACAGGAATGCACAATACACTGTGGAAAATATTAAAAGGTTAAAAGTGAAAAGCAATACCCTGAGATGAGGCATAGAGAGGAGAGGTCAGGGGCATTAAAACACTGATGAAAAACAAGTAGAGCAAACAAAGACAGGCAGAAAAGGAAGACCCTGTATCAATATACCTGGGGCCATTAGGGTAATTACCAGAGGCCTGCGCTCTGCAGAGCATTCCTGATGGCTGTGTCAGGCCAGTTACTGGGATACCTGTGACTGAGATGTCCAGAGCGCTGAGGTATGTGGAACCTGGAGCAGGTAAAACCCACACAGCGCTGGTATGTATGAGCTGTTAGCGTAGCACTGTCACTATGCTACTCCATGTGAAGACCTGAGCTCCTCACTGAAAGCCCAGCTAGTAATCCTGTCTGACAGGGACAATTTTGCTCTCTAAATGAGAAGGAAACCCAACACCTCTCCAGTAGTAGTTAGAGACAGAGGGAAGGGAAACCCATCTGGACAGAATAGAGAGGATCAAATAGACAAGCAGGACTCAGAGACACCTGACACATTCTTAGTATTCATTGGCACAGTACAGCCAGCTGTGGTAAATTCCCCTTGTTCAAAAGAATTGTTAACATTTAGCACATTTTTCTATGGGGATAACCTTTGTCTCCAGAGAACAGTGAGGCTTCGGTTTCCCCACTTGGTGAGTGGGCCATGAGTGTCATTTGTACCCCTATTGCACAATGCAGGCACTCAGTCTGCCTCTGCACTGCAGTTATCTCTGTGCCATCAGTCTCCTGCCAGTCGACACTCTTGCTCATTCATAACCAGTGACAATTGTGAGTGTGTGTGTGTGTGTGTGTGTGTGTGTGTGTGTGTGTGTGTGTGTGTATGTGTGTATGTGCTGGTCTGGTAATTGCAGCCTTGCAGTAGTGGGAGTAGCAACTTGATCTCCCATTCTAAAAGCTTGTGAATGAGGATGGTCTCATGCATCTCAAAGGCCTCCCTGATTCTTTAACACCATATTGTTCAGCAATTAGACTGTGTGTCAAATGTTCAGCCTGTATTCCATATCCTTATACTATTACAAATACAAACATTCCATGTCTACATGTACAGTATAAACATACACAAATGCTACGTTGTCCAGATAAGATTCCTTGAAAGACTGTTGGAAAAAAACAGCAATGTTTTATGACTTCCTTGAGATGAGACGCCTTTTTAACTTTATGCGTCAATAAAGGAGTGCGGAGGAATAGCAGCATGACTCTCATGGCTGGTTGACTCCATAGTGTCTCTGCCCCCACCTCAGGGGACCACCCCAGTGTTCTCCACTGTCTATTGACAGGCCAGGTGAGCCAAGGCTTCCCTTACTGCCTTGAGCACTGCTCTGACACAGCTAGAGCTGAGCTGAATCCCATGCTTTGCCAGGCTAGTCCCCTGCTTGTACCTCTGAGCCCCGGAGCCTGGATGGACCAGGACCAGACATGAAGTCTGTCTCAGGAGCCTGCTATGAAACATCAGAAAAAGTGGCGGTTCTAATGTACAGACCTCATAACTATGCTTGTGGATGTATATGAGATGAGATAATGAGATAAAACAAGAGCATTATATCCTAGCCTTTCTTTCTCAAGAGAAAGAAACAATGAAGGGAGTGAAAAGCAGGTATGCTGTGGTTCAAACTGTAGGAATGTGTTCTTTTCCCATTCAAGCGTGCAGGACCAGGATCACAGTGACTGTAACCAGAGCCTAGTTCTCAGAAAGGAAAAGCCTTTCCGAAGCTCTACAAAGCAACCATGGAATACTGGTCTGACACTGAGGCCTATAATAAAGCTTTAAATTAGAGGGAAAGTAGTATGGATTAACAGATGTCTGGTTATTATCACTTCGATACAGGCAATGTGGATTATTATCCCTTAAATGCGTAGAAATACCACAAGAACAATGACACCTCGTAAGTCATTTCTCCACCCAGTCCTATTAGAGGACTGCTTCTCTTTAGAGGCTTGCTGTGACAGACAGTCTACGAGAGGAAGCTTGGGGTATGGTGCTCATGTGGTAGTGTACTTGGAGAAACATGAATGACACTACAGCAGTCAAGGTAAGGCACACTGTTATGAGGAAAAAGACACTTATCTTACTGCTGTTGCCATGAATCATGTTTGAGAATCAGTTAGGACAGCTAATCTATAATGTAAACAGTCAATAAAGCTAAGCTACGGTGGCTGTCAAACATCATCTTCTTCTACTCTTCTCATCACTTTAAAAAACAAATACACAGTTGAGCCAAATTCAAACTTGTTTCTCATAGTCAATTCTGCCGAGTGGGGAGAGTAGAGTTACAAAGTTGCAAACACATCCTCACAGAATGCAGAATATCCTTGAGTTGAACACACTGGTGTAACGTTAGCTACCTCTGCTATGGGCATGAAGAATTGGGCCTAGATATGCAACAAGGCAATTTCCTTAGTATTCGCAGAAAACATACAAAAAGGGAGAGAAATAGAGAGAGATTTATGAAGCATTATTTACTTAAAGAGATAAGGGGAGTTTATTCACCCACACAGGCTAGCCAATTAAGCAGGTCATTAAATGGCTGTCGCTCACCTCTGTGAGAAACATACTATACTGCCTGTCAGAAAAAAGGGGCTTCCCTACTGTAGGTCTGACCAGATTACATCATCAGTGAAGAAGGGGACAAAGATGTATTTTGGTAGGAGCGCTTAGTGGTGTAGCACACTAATGTGCCTACCACGTAACTGCAAGGTTTCTGCTTCGATTCCGACACTCGACATATCTTGCATTTCATCCCTCCTCTCTCTCACCCATCCTTCCCGTCAACCACTACTGTCTCTATCCCAATAGAAGCAGAAATGCCCTAAAAACTATGGTGGATCTATGGTGTCTAATTCCTTTGTTATAAAAAAGGACTGTGGAGGATATCATTATATGCCTGTACAGACAGCAAGTTAAGTGACTCTAGATCACCTTGGGTCAGCTTTGGCTCACACTGTGACAAATCACTGATTGGCTCAGACAGCAAGCTAGCTCTTGTCCCTTACAATCCTTACAATCTTCTTTACATTCACAAAACAGTTTATTTGCATGATCCTAACAGCATGGGTATTTTGTTGAAGTTGACAAAAAATATATTTGTAGTTCTGCCCAGGGACTCACTTCTAACTTCCCGCTGCCCTCTACTGGTTAGCTTACGCTGCCTTACCAGCTTCTCATTAAAGATCATGTGCCGGAGCCACTTGAAGTCCAAAGATTTGAAGGCAGAGAGGACGAAGAGGGACTCCCTCTCATAGCGCTCAGTCTTCTGGATGGCCCCCTCAGGATAAGTGATGCGTATGGTGGTCTTGGAGCCTACATCTTTCTCATAGCCTTTCACCGGGGCCTCGTTCAACCTGCAACACAGGGTTGACTGGGGTTAGGGCTCTAGTAGTCTAGTCTTGCATTGCCAGACTTCCAAGTTTCATTAGCACTCAACTTTTGTCATTAAAGTCTGGAGAATTTAATAATTGGAAAGTATGTTTGAATGGAGAGCAGACGGCCGCTGACATTTAGAAGTGATGTTTCGAGAACAACAATGCCTTGCCCCTTTTTTGTTACGCTTGAGAGGAAAAAATGTGTCAGCATTAGCCAATTAACTTAGCTTACATTGCTAACAGGCTATGATTTTGAAAATAGACGTTGTTGAAGTGGTTTTATTTTTCCTGGAATTAAAAGTTGAGAAGAAAGACTTGAAGCAAAGGTTAAGGTTCTAGCACAGAGCTGTCCCAGTAACAGAGCCTTATGTTGGTGATGTGCTGGACTGACCTTGCAACCACATCGTATTCATCAATCCTCAAACCCATAGACTTGTTGGAAAGAATTCCACCATTCCCCATGATGATGCACCTCTTACAACTTAAGCTAGAAAAGCAAGAAAAAACACAACATTGTGAAACTGGCGTAGGAGTATTACTCTGAACACAAGTGCTGTAAGGCTCTGTAGTGAGGGCAATGTAAAGTGAAATGCTGTGATGAACTTCATTATAACATGATATTTACTTGGGCTATCAGGCCCACTGACAGCCTGATGTAGTAGAGAATGTGACCTCTGTTTAGTCTGAGTTCTACATTCCAGGTGCAAAAATAAACACATTCCTAATTTTCTTAGCTAGACCTAGTTGATGAAATCTGGTCTGCATAGTGGTTGTGGAAGGAATCATGCCATTAAAAAGACAAAGCCAAAAGTGAAATCTAAAAACTTCTGAACACTGTACCACATCAGGCCATCTCTGATTAATTTATGTTCATCTTTATGCTCAAATATGAAGTTGAATTAGGCTACTTGGGATATTTTTGCGAAACCCTGGTGAGTTTGCATGTATCTGTTTTTTTGTCTCTGGATGTTTTTTAGATGCAGCCACAATCCATAAAGGAATCATTTAACAATACTGTCTCTACTGGTTATTACTAAAACAATACTCTATACTGTAAAGTGCGACCCCCATAAATATCTGCACAATGTCACCACTGTTATTCTGATTTGTAGGTTAAGGTGGACGTGTGGTCGAGACAGAGGAGGGTTGACTGCGGCTGACGTACCTGTCCAGTTCATCACCCAGACCGTAGTATTTGGTGGCTGTCAAAATAATATCTATGATCTTTTCTGGGGAGAGAAGAGAAGAGGGAGGAAGGAACAACATCTGAGTACAGAATAAAAGTCAAAAAGAGAGGCTCATCCACATTCCAGCCAGCAGCATCACGTCAGCAGGCAGATGAAGGTAGTGTTCTTAGACGTGGACTATGGACTGCGATAAATGAGGCAGAGGGGCTTGAAGCCATGCTGGGTGGGCTGACAGAGGACGGGTGAACACTTCTTCATGTTATACAACCCTCAGAGATGGGTGGCCAGACAAGGAAAGAGCAGGGCCTCATATACCTCCTGGATTGGAGAGATGTATACAGCGTAAGACACTGGGGGAAAGAGGCATGAATCAATAGCCGGAGAGAGGAACAGCATTTTTAAACAACACATTCTCCGGCTGACGGGGGTAATCCTGGGCCCTCGGGGAATGGGGTTATATCACAGCCTCAGAATACAGGCCTTTCTCTCTGAAGTACGCTCGACTTCATTCAGGGACACTCCTACTCAGTCTCTATAAACCTCCTCATCTTTAGTTACTGCGCGTTAAGCAGACAGAAAAGTGCAGTATAACAAATGCAATCCAGATATTTTTCAGACCATCCCATTAACCTAATTGCAGAGCGACTGCACACTCACCTGCCCTATTCTGAGGATCAGGGTTAAACCAAGATAAACAAAAAAATTGGAGTGCTCTGAACCACTCCACCAGATCACTTTGCCATGAGATGTGAAAACCACACAAATAACTGCATAGTAGTTGCGTGATGTTCTTGATTATTGACAAGATTTCAGGGCATGAAATTGCCATTAACACTTGGGTGTCTAATTGTCAGACTCAATGAAAATCATAACCGCTGATGGACATAAGGTGGAATCAATCCTTTTTGAACAATGAAATCAGTCTATTGAGGAAACTGGGATGGGATTTGAATGAATGACATGTTCTTGTTTTCTTCACAAGACTGCATACAATATACTAGAATTAAGGATCATTCAGAAGTAACGTTAATGTCAACAGCATTGATGAGGAAACATCCAAAATGACATTCTGTTTTGCATTTCGGTTCGGTGACCAATACAGTGTGAAATAGGAGGGAGAGCCATTGTTGACGACTGCAGTGCTATCACATGCAAACAGACAACGTAACCAAGCTGGATAGGAGGTTGAAAGGACTGGCTCTTCATTGAGCCAAACCACAAGGCTGATATCATAGAGACCTAAGTGACACCAACCTCTGACAATGAAGGACTCCAGATCTACCGACATGTCTCCTTCAGTGATCAACAACAGGAGAAGGCTTACAGTGTGACCTTAATAACCTATCTTCAGGCAGATGAGGAAAACATGTGAGGTGTGATCCTTCAAAGTGGCAGAAAACGCCCAGAACGTGTCAAAGAGTCAGTACTGGGCATCCTACATCAGCCATGACGGCAGTCAGGCCACAAATACCTCACTGATTAGCTGATGCTGTGTCTCAGACACAGGCTTCATAGCTAGCTAATCATTTCACCATTAACATCTGTCTTTACAACAGCTTAGAGCTAGGTGATCTAACCACAATCTGTGACTGGTAGACAGCGTGATGGTTAGACAGGGCTGCTGTTAAGTGTAACACAGACAGGCAGAGGGGTTACAGACAGACGTTTGCAAGAACACAGCACAATACACTCCAAGAGAGACAACATGTGCATTATTCAATAGCGATTTCCAATTGATTTCATACCATTTCATACCATTAAACATCTGTCAAATTAACCTCAAGTGTGTTGTAATATCAACTTCAGAAGAGGTTCGGTATGTTAAAACATTCGCAACAAATGGGTGATGTCATTGTTATAAAGACAATAAGTATAAGTGGGGACGGGTTGATGCTTGGATAGCCAGTTCTCTGCACAGCAAGAAGGATCAGTGATGTTCTGGATAAAGCCAGCATTACACTGTCTGAGCCCAGAGTCAGGCATTCTCCCTTCCCCCCGCCCCCAGGGCCACCTCTCAGTCTGACTCTCCTTGCAGGGTCTCTGTCTTAGGCTCATCTCCAGTGGTCACTGTTTGTTCTCAGAGGCCAGACATGCGTGATTGACTTAAATATAACAGATGGGCATTCGATCAATGGCACCTTTCTTCCTCTGTATGATGACAGGGTAGGCAAAGAAGCAAATGTCATCCAACTATAATCTAACTAACAGCACAGTGATGGATGTACAGTTTAGCTTTCTATGGTGATGGAAAAATATAGATGCATACCTTGCGATTTTATTCCAAAAGGTGGAAATAAATTGCTGATCTTGGAAAATCGTCTAAAATTCAGATCAAGGAACATGGGTGCTGGTTTAGTGAACCTGGAAATACAAAAACAAAGAAGCGAGAGAGCACAAGTTACAACAAGTGAGAGTGAAAAATAGCAGGCCATCAATATCAACCCAAACCCCACACAACCCTTATGAGAACCCTGGAGATCCACTGATTAATATGGGAGCATGCTTTAGAGGATTAGAGGGGTTGTGTTTCAGGTAATCCACTGGCTGTCTGTGTATTTATCAGCACAGAGAAGACAACCAAAGAAAAAAGAGGTAGAGAGAGCGATGGGAGGGGTGGTGGGGAGGGGTGGTGGGGAGGGCTGGGGGAATCCTCGAGTTGATTGGCTTTAACCATGAGAACAGATGCAGTGACCATGCATCAGTCTAAAGTCTACAGTTCTGTAAGATATACCTGTCCTCAAAATGTGACACTTAATACGTCAGGTACTTTTTTAGAGGGGGTTTTTAATTGTAAGGGACAATTTCTAGTAAAGGGCACATATTGTAAGAACGGTAAGACTCCCTTCATATTTACACTCCATAGATGTGACCACTTCCACTTAGTTTATAAAACAAAATGTTAGTTTTTCAAATCCATCCAAGTCCAATTGTCTTTAAGGCATGTTCAACAATGCATGTAAAACGCAAATTACATAGTTAACTAGTTTTTGTTGCTTTAGTGTCTCAACACACATTTAGCAAGCTATGGCCTATTTACTGCTCACATCTGTCTCCACTTAATAGTAGTAGGCTTCAGATGTACAGCCATAGAAAGAGGCCTCTGACTGAACCCAGTGGTGTGGCACCCCCCTCGTTTTAAACTAATGCTCCTTTTTTTAAATATATTTTTTAATTTTTTATCAGGATCCATCCCCAGAATAAGGAGGACATACTGTAGGAGAAAACATTATTGTAGGAAAGAAAAGACCCCACCCAGAATTATACTGGTCAGATGGATTTTGTATCAGCATTAGAGATCAACTTCAAACTCAATTTAACTCAAGCCCGTCTCTCTGCCAGGAAACCGATGGTGTGAGTAAACCCAATGAGAGCTTTTGACAAGGCCAACACTCTTAATTAGGTGGATATTTACATGTTGCACTGATGCATCATGCTTATAATTTCAAAACACTAAAGAATAACAAAATCTATCACATGGGACTTCAAAATCAATCAAAAAATGCATGAAGAATGAGCCAAAACAAACCATGAGTAATTAACTTCAGCGAGGCATAATTTGGCTGTTTGACAAAAAAATGGTCTTCAAAATACATTCAAGAGGGCCTATGGACATTAGATCTAACTAAAACATTCGGCTCTTCACTTTCGACAAAGGAAACTTGGAAAGTCATTTCTGTTCCTATATATATATACACTCACTGGCCACTTCATTAGGTACACCTGCTCAACTGCTCGGTAACGCAAATATCTAATCAGCCAATCACATGGCAGCAACTCAATGCATTTAGGCATGTAGACATGGTCAAGACGACCTGCTGAAGTTCAAACTCAGAACATCAGAATGGGGAAGAAAGGTGATTTAAGTGACTTTGAACGTGGCATGGTTGTTGGTGCCAGACGAGCGGGTCTGAGTATTTCAGAAACTGCTGATCTACTGGGATACCATCTCTAGGGTTTACAGAGAATGGTCCGAAAAAGAGAAAATATCCAGTGAGCGGCAGTTCTCTGGGCAAAAATGCCTTGTTGATGCCAGACGTCAGAGGAGAATGGCCAGACTGGTTCGAGATGATAGAAAGGCAACAGTAACTCAAATAACCACTCATATATATATATACAATCTAATATATGCTCTAAAAAACAACTCTAGAAGGTAGACATCACATGGAAAAGAGAAAGGATTTCTTTAACCCAGACAACCCCTCCAGTCTTGGCGGCTGATAATTTCTTTTCATGTGTAATATAACATAATGAACAGCAAATTAGCCCTGATCTGGCGGGAAATAACAATTGCTAATCAGTGAATGTTGGATGAATGAATGAGCCTCCATTTCCTCTGGGGCTCAAGACCTCTCTCACCTGCTGCTAGTTTGCACCGAGAGAGAAGTGCAAATATATGGGTCAGTCCTACATTCATCTCATGATGCCCAGAGCATATAAACCCATAGCTCTCAAAGGAAATCCCCCAGTGTTGTTTTATAGGTCCTGATCTTCCCTCTCTGCCTGCTTCATTAATGAGGCTCTCTCAGAGCCTTGGTGGACTCGGGAGTTGCGTGTCTCCAGAGCTAAACGAGACCAGATAAGTGGATGGAGCCCATGGCTCTCTCACGCACTGGGAGGACAGCAGAGCAAAATGGGCCAAAAAAAGATTTGTGCGTTGTATGGCCTCCTATGAGGCTGATGCATTCAAAGTCTTTTTTCAGACAAGCTCTGAGAAAACATACACAGGTGAAGGGCTTTCATGGTGTGGAGCCCTCTCTGGCACTAAATAATTCAGAGGCAGAAATGGGATCTTTCATCTCTCACGCCACTCTGAGCTCAGGAAGACTTCCACATGACAGGACTGTCCATTGAACAAGACACATAACTATATACAAGAAGAGCACCTGAAAAGAAAAGAAAAGAAATGGAAACTGGATCACTGGCCACAGTCTTATCTTGTACAAAAAGACAGTTGCACATGTAAAATGCCATTGTCCGTGGTAAGTGAAATTAGACACCTGACATTTGTAATGGATGATGATGTGTAAAATAGTCTCAGTATGAACATCTGTTTCCACAGCTCTGTGGTTGGAGATCATTGACCTTTCGCAAGTGGAGAAAGGCACAGGCCACAGAACGGTCACTGTCTTCACAGGGGGTCAGTGAGTTTGCTGTGATCCTTGAGCTGTCAAACAAGGGTCTAAGTCACTCGGCCATTTTTGTGACCTATCGTCTGCGGTCAGATCACCTATGACTCTCCATGGCTGTCACTCTTTAGCTGGGGCACACCAGACAAAGGGCCAGTGGTTGTCCAGCAGACAAGGAAACAGCTTTATGAGTAAGGGTTTTTCTAGATAGAGGAAGCAGCTCATTCCCTGTGAGTGTGAGGGGCTTTCTGTGGGATCTGAGATGGAGACGATAATCTGTGTGGGTTTATTGTGCGGATGGTGAAACACCATGAGTGGCATGTACAGTAGAACACTGAAGATTAGAGCGTAGTGTTGAATGGAGTCTTGAGAGGAAAGCTGCGGTCAGACAACCTAAGGAAACTGTGAATGATGCTGTTGTCAAAGCAGCACTATCGTCTCAATTGAAGTACTGTAGCAGAGTTATCTGTAATGTATATGACATGGCTGTGAACATCAAAATAAAATTCTACCATTCTAAATTATGGTCAGTGACCTGAATCTATGGTAAACCAAATTACCCAAAATAACCATTGAAAAAAAACACATAAAAAAGGGAAAAACATGGGCTTTTGCTCACTTTGGATAGATGGCAGTCATCTTGGCAGCTGTGTAGCCAGGCTTGCAAACTCCCTTACTGAGATTTCCATACTTGTATATCAGCTCCAAAGGCCTGTAGTACAAAGAGGAAACAGAGAGATTAGGTCAAGCAAGGATGAGAGTGTGTGAGCAAGAGACGCTCTTGAAATGCCTAGGAGAGGCAGGAGTACATGTATACTGTGGGAGCTGGTAAGAACAAGCAAACAAATCACTGAGGCAATGAATACCAATAGGAAAAAGAAAAAAATGTCCCTCATAGACCTGATTACACAGAATGAAAACAAACAGCCTAAATATTAACTATTCAAATTACTCATTTCATCTATCAAAAAGGAATTGAACAAGCACTTGCTCTTGCATGTAGTGTATTAAGATACTCTTGAAGAAAATAGGACATAACATCTCCCTTGGAGGTCAGGTTAACAAGATCAGGACTAGTTTAATCAAATTATTCTACAGCAGGCTAAGAGCCGACACCATCAAAAAAAATCTGAGAGAAGGTTATATGTACAGAAGGCCTACCGCCTACCGTAAGGCTCAAATATTCTAGAATATATTTTGAGTTTAACAGCTGAAGTGTATTCACATTAAAATAAAGGGCTATTTGGTGAAAAACTCACATATTTATCTACAAAAGGGAGGGGGGTGCGTCCGAGACGTTGTTTATTTTACATTAACTCTCACCTCTAACCGCTGAGTCAGTGTAACACAAATAATACCTTTGGAAGAGCCTCGCATATCTACCAAAGGGCCAGTGTGGGGAGAGACAACCTGTTGATTGTGGAATGTATACAGGTGGAAGAAGTCCATCACATATCACCAGGATTTATTTCTAGCAAACTAAAAATATCCCAAGAGACCGCTACAATTATTAGGTCTAAGGGTTAGATGTAAAATTGTTTCTACTTCAGGGTGGTTGGTGGGCCACCAGTTGTCAACAGATCGTTTGTTAACCAAATGGTCGACCTCACAGAAAGAGGGTCAGTTCCACACTCTTAATAACACACACATTTTTTATTAATTGTTGCTCCAAACAGCAGATTTTAACCTCATTAATAACCTACTTGGCTCTGACTTATTCAAATAAACAGGACCCTGTGGATAAGCAGCTCCAGAAACACGATCAATTGGAAGAGGTAGGGAACATCACCATGGTATTGCATAACACATACATGCATTCACACATACTGTAATACACAAGTGTCTTGTGAAAAGCCTTCAATTACTTGTGATGAGGGGCCAGAACAGAGAATGGCCCTACAGTAACGACACTGTTGACAGTCCATACAGTACACACATCATGTAGCCAAAACATACATGCACATGCTGTAGCCAAAACAAGAAGCAACCAATCTTGAGCTCATTAAACACTGAGGTGAGTGGTCAAATCACTACACAACGGATAGGAGAATGCAGAATAGAAGGGAATACTTACAGATTGCCATCGAGCTTCAGCAAGAATCCCTGTTTGTCATACACTAGATAGACAGAGAGCGAAAAAGAGAGAGAAAAGGTATGATTTAGATGACGAGAAAACAAGAAGGAATAAAAACAAACACTGCAAAACAACTTGGAAATATATAAATCATACTATGTGGGCTATGGTTGCTATTTCTTTATTTTTTTTATAGGTGAACTTTTCAGGGTTGAAAGAGGAGAGACATAACTTCCTCTTAAAACATGACTTTCACTTTATAGCAGTTATGGGTCATCTACAGAGGAGGACTAGATCCATAGGTAGCATAAAGCTTAAAGAAAACTGCGCTCAACTTAAAAAAAATAAGATTATGATTTCTTTGAAGTGGAGGCAATGAGATAAAATATAATTATGTGGAATTTTCCATTGCGGTGTCATAGGAATCATAGAACATGAGTCAAAAATAATTCCTACTTACAACATTTTCGTCTACAATGTCTGTCTGCAATCAACATGTTCAGAGGTCACAGTAGTTGTCCTTTAAGCTAGTAATTACCATTTCCTCTCTGGCCTTTAGATAAAGGGTTGTAAAATGACTTCATTGCAGTGGAACACACACAATAGTGAATGGAACAGACAGGACCAAGAGGATGATATTTGCGCTTCCAACAGCAGTGACGGGGGTGGCCAGCCAGAGGTCAGATGCTTTTCACTGAATCAAACTGACTTACTGAGGTCATGATTAGGTGGTATGCCAACAACAAACACACCTTCAAAATTGAAAAATTGCATCACTAATACCTGCCGTCAAACCCAGTTTCCTCAAACCTATGATCAGACTCCCATGAATATTCTTTGCAGTCGGACTATATGCCGTAAATATATGTAAAATAATAAACAAATTATGTCTATAACCTTCGATCGGTTAGGTTAGGGTGGTTGGTACTGAATAGAACTGGTTAAAGGCCTAGGCTACCAATTGACCAGATTTAAATTAATTTAATCTGAAGTGAAGACTTAATTTTATAGCATAGCATTATTCAGTTTTTGCTGTTTCCCCCCTTCATTTGTAGTCACAGATCAAAGTTTGAAGGGGTTCACTATTATTATTATTATTATTATTATTATAGTCCCCCACAATGAAATCGGGGAGGGGACTACGGATCGGTCTCTGTCCGTTTTTGTACAAGACATGTCACAACAATCTGTCCATTCGTATGTCACATGCTTTATCTTTGACACCACTGGGACAACTTTGATGAAACTTGGGTGAATGATGCGTCTTGCCATAGAGATTGTTAGGAGTTTCAAGGTGACACTGATTCATCTTGTGATGGTGTGGCTAAAGTGATGGTTGTTATCATTAAAAACGTCATAATAGGGTGCAAAGAGGAGAGCGCACCTCAGACCGCACCTTTTGGCCAATTGACTGTTTTCAAATAAAACTGTCAAATCCTTGCAAATGAATCAAAGAAGCACTACAAGCTCCAGTAACTTTTCAGCCTACCTCAAATCCGTGGACTGCCTTCAAATAAACGCGAAGCTGTAAGAAGCAAGACTGATAATGAATCAAATGTAACTCACTTTTTCTCCCTTAAGCGTTCCGGTAACCTTTCAGTCATACATCTTAATAATTGTCACTAATTCACAAGAGGGGCGCTACATCATTCGTGGGGGACAACATATTTACTGTACACTTTATAAATAACTTTACACATAATTATATCTATTATTAATATAAAATCTATTCTATCTGCCATCTGCTCATCATAGTACCCTTGATAACTTAGCTGCATTTCTCCAACCCGAGGTTTAAAATAATGAATAATGGATACTTCTCAGAGAGTATTAACCGTGTTAAACAAGGTTGTCCGTTATCACCATATTTAGTTGTCATAGCCATCAAAATGCTAGCAAAGATTAGATCCAACAATATGATTATTATTATTAGGGATTAGAGATTCAGGTCCACAATCCCAAGTCCCTGCTAGGTCTTATTAGGACTTGGACAACTTGTCTAGTCTCTCTGGATTAAAACCTAATTATGAGAAATGTACTATACTACATATTAGATTGCTGAAAGATACAACTTTTTAATTACATGATGGAGCAGAAAACATACTTGGTATTAATATCCCCAAAGATATAAATGAACTTACTACCATACATTTCAATACAAAGTTAATTTAAATATACAAGATCTTGCAACCTTGGAGGGAAATACCTATCCATTTATGGTTAAATCACATTGATCAACTCCATAGTCATATCTCAGCTCACATATTTACTTATGGCACTACCAATTCCAGATACTCGTTCTTCAAATGATATGAAAACCAAAATATTTCAGTTTATTTGGAATGGTAAGACAGACAAGATTAAATATGACTATATGAATATGGGGGATTGAAATTATTAAATATCAAAGCATAACCTCTCACTAACCTCTCACTAAAAGCTTCACTCATAAACAAAAACTATACTTAAACCCAAACTGGTTCTCTAGTAGAGAAGCTCATCCCCTATTTAAAAAGGGCCTTTTGCCTTTATATAGATTACAACCTTTCACTCTTACTTTGAAAATGGAATCTTGTCCAAAGTATCACAATTGTTAAGCCATACAAAGCTGGTTACAATTTAAATTTTCTCCAGAAAAGTCTGATCAAATATAACAACAAATAATATATTTAAACTGAAATATATTGATTGATAAAAAAACAATGTTTATAGAAAGAATGTTTCACAATGGTATCATTTTTGCCCAAAAAATGGAAGAGGAGAAGGTAAGGAATTAGCTTTTCTGCCTTTTTTAAAATCACAAGTGGTTGAAAAAGATGAGTATAAATAGAGCAGTATACAAATGTAAGATTAAAAAACACTGACTACTGTGCCATACAGGATACTAGTTGCTAAGAACAGACATTACTGTACAAAATTATTGCAACCAAAACAATGCTCACCATATAGGGCATTGAACAATAACCACAATGCAGACTTTGCGGTGAGGAAATCAAGGCAATAGATCAACTGTTCTGGTATTGCCCTCAGGTGTCTCACTTTTGGTCGAAGGTAAGGAATGACTGGCAAATAATAATATTTATCTAAACATAACCCTTTCATTTAAAAAACAGCCGAAATTAGACCATTTTGTTTCTAACCTCTTGATACAGTATTTAAAGTTAAAAAGACACAAAGGGGGCAGATAAAAAGTAAAAAGTAACAATCTTTAAAACTTCCGGGCAGAATTTGATTACATTGACACAGACATGGCTCCAGAACTGAACAAAGCCCAGGCCTCTCATGACTCGAGTTATCAAGCTCTTTCATGGTGCTATCTGCCTGCTGAAGCAATCAACTTAGACCATGCACTTTGCTGCTTAAAAGGGAACAAAGCACAAAAGAAAAGAGAGGACAGGCACGGGGAGATAGAGAGAGAGAGAGAAGTCGGAGCTCTTCAGGAACACAGGAGATAAAGCTGGCCAACTTGGGCATGAGCTGATCTAATCCTATCTGGTTGTGGGAGACCACAGTGTGTGTGAGTCGAGAAAAGAGCTGTGGTGAGGTCCATGGAGAGCTGATGGGAAGGCTTGTTATGAAGGGTGGTTAGGGAACAAATAAGGAGGTGCTTGTTATTGCTGGGCAGTGAGGTTGCTCTTGCAGCACGTCCATCAGGCGAAAGCAGCAGGCCCCATCTACCTCTGAGCTACAGTATAGTGTCTAGTCAGAAGAGTCTATGGGTCCTGTTCTTACAAAGACATCATATCTCCCTCACAGCAGGCTGGATTCAGTAGTAATGTGGGGTTAGTATGTCACATTGTAATGTTCTCTCAAGGATCTTAAGCTTTGATCCACATACTTTCAGATTTACAAATTGAACAAAGTCTCCAATGGGCAGTAAACCAATACCAACTAAATAGTACTTTTCCATGAGAAGATAAGAGTCTTTGTAAGAGATATCATAATAGGTGTACATACCATATAATAAGCTTGAACTGGTGGCAGTTTGGAAATGCTTCACAATGTTGGGAGGTATTGGAGTATGCTCTCATTCAACCACACATAAAGTGGATAATCATTTACATATGAATATAAAAACTTGGTTGTCCACACAATATTGAAATTTGCCATCTGCAATAACAAGATAGAGGTGTTTGTTCATCCCATTTATGATGTAGCCTTTGGTAGGTTATGATGAGAATTATTTAACAATCAAACCTCCCAACATGGCTGCCTGATTTGAATGTCGCAGGGTTGGCTAAATTCTAAACCTATACCTGAGCTTAATAATTGTCCCACGGAGAATATGCTATCCAATCCTGTCTCTGAAACAAACGTGTGAGAGTTAAATACCATGGCAGTTCATGTTCAGTAGAATCACACTGGACAAGCCTTGGTATCGAAGAAAAAAACCTTGTGTGAAAGCAGGTGGTTGATTCAGTCAAGTAACAGTAGTCATCGGTTAGCCACAAACAAGCCCAAACCACGATCCACTCAAAACACAATATTCATTCTCTCCATTGCAACCACCAACAGGATTTTTCACTGTCCGCCTATTTGGATCAAAATGGCTTAGCCATTTCATAAAGTGTTTCTGATAAGTAGTAACACATTGCAAATCATGAGATAAAGCAACAACCCTAAATGAAAATAAACTCATTACAGCTGTGAATTTTGTGTGCTTAGATCAACACTACAAGGGCTGTTTATTTTTCATTGTGGGAGCAGATGACATGATTAAAAGGAGAGGTAATTCAATCAAGTTTACAAAGTTGATAGTTTAGTGTTGCACAGTCATAACAACTTCCCAATTGATACATTGCTCCTTAAACTAACAATTTCTGCATTATGTAAAGGTCCATGCAACAGTTAGACCAGAAATGTCATAACTTATAAACAAATGGCAAATAAAGACACTAGGCCAAAACCTTTATCACCATGAGGCTAAATATTGGGCCAAAATTCCACTTGAAACTTAAAAGCCTAAATTACCTTTGCTGATTTAGAACTGCATAAAATCAACATAAAATGTTGACCGGGCACGCAGTGATTGTGTTTGGACTGTGGCCCAGTGGATCGTAGAATAAGCTGAATGATAGGGATGAGGACCATTTCAAGTGGTCTACCCATCAAAACACATAAAGGAAAGCTCTGCACACCCTCTTTGGAATCAGGGTTGGCGTACTGTACAAAACAAGAAAAGAGTTTAAGTTGCTCACAAAGTTCTGTTTGAGGAGGTAAGGTGAAATAGCCGGCACAAGTTTCTTGCTGTCTGCCAAAAGGCTTAAAGGCTCAGAAAAAGGTTAAATGCGCTAATCTACAAACGTTTACATGGTTTTTACATAATGGCTTATTTTCAAATTAAACCTGGACTCTGGTTGGTAGGGGCCAGGCAGCCCTCCCCTCCAGCTTCAGCTCCTCCATCCCTTTTATGAACTTTGAATCCAACCTCCGTCTGTGGTGAGCAGTGCACAAACATCTCTCCCAAATTGCTAGCAAATGCTGATACGCTTGAGGTACAGGAGTCATTTTCTGTGTATACATTTTCACAGAACTTGAGTGCTAGTTGACATGGTGAGAGAGAAAAAAGGTCCTGTATGAAAGAGAAGGGTAGTGTTGTTTTTATTTCTCTTTTAGCCTTTTCACTAAGGTGCCTCTTAATTTGTCAATCTAAAACAACCTTACATCCAAAGCTTGCTCTGTTGAACCTAAAAACATACAAACCTACTACGCTCTTTTTGCTTTAGTGTGCCAAGTTAGGCATTGACAGGGTCATGTTCAGTAGGCACAACAAATCCAGGTAGTACCACCCCTGCTACAACACGCATATTTAAAAATGAGACTGTAAACCAGGTGAATTCAAGCTAGTCTATTCCCAATATTCCGTTGCTGTGTTAGCTGGATAGCATCCTCCTCTATACAGTCCTATGGGCAGATAGAGCCGAAGACTTTGTCATGTATCGATATAAAAATTACCACACTATGACAGTTTGTAAGAAAATCCTTCTTTCACTGACTCTGATGGTTCGTTGTGTGATTGCCCCTTTTTGACAGCCATCAAGCTAGCCAAATGTGCCGTGCAAAAAAACTACTCAAGGGGTACACTACAAAGCGAGCTAGGGGAGGTAGCGAGCTAACTTAAGCTCCAATTTGATATTTGGTCAATATACTTTACTTGCTATTCAATTACTCTGCAAGAGAAATTTGGCAAGCTTGGTGCCTGTCAAAGGGGACAACCACCTGACAAACCATCAGTCAGGAAAGAAGGATTTTAATACAAACTGTGTCTTGGCGGGGTCATTTAGGACTGCATAGAGAAGGATGTTATCCAGCTAATGCTAGGTGGGCACTGCCAAGAACACCTGGTACAATTTAGTAAGTGAACTGAAAATCAATTAATTAATTAATAAAAAAATGTTGATAGAAAACATTGAATTGAATTACAATTCATTTCCTGAATTGAATAGAATCGACCCCAACCCTGTGGGTCATGTTGTTCATTAAATACGTAAGTCTATTAGCTCCCCCATCTGGTAAGAAGCAGCATCTCCTTGAGTATAAACAGCAGAGGGGAAATCTAAGATGTGTTCTCTGAACTATAATAGCCGCACGTTCCGACAATACGACTTCCGGTTTCGTTTTCGCGACATCAAAATAAAAGCGCGAGGTAATAGAGCACTGTAAAGTAATAGGATCACAATAGTTAATATTTTTCATGAATTAAGGAAATATTACGTAACAGAAAGTATGGACCATTTCATTTTTTGTTATCATTATAATGTACATATTTGTGCAATTACATGCCATTTTACATTGGGCACATAGTATAATGGACTGTACACAAATAATATTCCAAGGCTAAACATGAACACTTCTAGTATACATATCAAGTGAGTTTCAACCATGAGGGGTGTCATACCCCTGTGTGTTCTTGGCCTTTTAATGTGGCCCAAAAGTTCAAAGGGCCTTGTCTAGATTGCACAGGGAACACATAAT
Source organism: Argentina silus (assembly GCF_951799395.1). Lineage (NCBI taxonomy): Eukaryota > Metazoa > Chordata > Actinopteri > Argentiniformes > Argentinidae > Argentina > Argentina silus. Next base: position 10,196,132 of record NC_139660.1, on the reverse strand, counting down.
GAACTGCACACAAAATATTTTTCCAAAGCTAAACATGTTTACTAATGATTATTATGTGCAATGTAATAGGACGTATTTCTTACAAAAGAAGATATATTTTATATATGCTTTTGTTTCCCATTTAACTAGGATGTATAACATATTGGTTGTTGTAAATAACATTCATTCTCTAATATGAAGTCATCTGTTTTGTCATCTCTTACCTGGACTTGCTAGAACAGTACCTATTGATTATGTAAGGGAATTATTTCAGGACCTTGGACAGCACATCAAAAAAACTGTAGTAATAGTAAAAAGCCAAGAACACTCTGTATGACACCCCTCATGATTGAAACTCACTTGATTCATATTCTAGTGCTGAGAAGTGCTGCTGAGTAGAATGGTAGTAAAAATCATGTTTAGCCTTGGAAAATATTTTGTGTCCAGTCCATTATGTGTTTCCTATGCAGTCTAGAGATGGCACTTTGAATGGTTGGGCCACAGTAAAGGGCCAAGAACACTCTGTATGACACCCCTCATAGTTGAAACTCACCTTATTCATATTCTAGAAGTGTGCTGAGTAGAGTGGTAGTAATAATCTTATTTTTTTGTTATTTTAAAATTATGTGTGTACAGTCCATTATGTGTCCCCTATGCAGTACAGCAGTCTTTCATTGGGGGTAATTAGGATATTAAAAGAATTACAAACCTTTAAAGACACAAATAATATATTGTGAGGATTAAATGTTTATTCCCATATATAGTTCCATATAATTTGTGGTTCCTTTATCCATATTTAGTATTTCTAAATGTTTAGTCAAGTTTAACGTGGGCGCTTTTATTTTGAAAAAATACTCATTTGCATACACCCGCGCTAAGTGGGCGGAGTTCCACTGTTGTCGTTCACAGAACACAGCTGGAAATCTAAAATAAGTGATGCCTTTCCTTCCATGACTCTGAGGCAAATACAATGACATTTACTTTTGTGACTTTCAAGGGCTCACAAATGTCATGTTGCTTCAGGAGTGTATTCTCTGCTCATGCCTCCGATGCCTCCTACATGAATGATGATTGAAAGGGATGTTGTGTTTCAGTAACACACTGAATCAAAAATCACGATTGATAGATTATTGTTTATTATATATATTATACGTATGTATAACTAGCGCAAGACATACCTTGGCATTTGACAAATCATTCATCAGATAATATGGTTTACAACATATACATAAGGTAGGAGAACGTATCAACATAATATATAATATAAGCACTAAACCTGAAAGAGATTAGTTATTAATGTACTTACGGGACTTCTGGCCCCAACCACGCAAATGGAGTCTCGCATAAGAGTAGTATAGGAACCCCAGGACCAGCATGGGACAAAGCACCAGGAGCAGGTTGCGTGTGGGCTTCATTCTCATCTCCAACTGTACATGGCACTATCCGCACTGTCAATGAAGGGGATTGTCAATACAGGCAAGACTCTATGGCCTACTTCCAAATTGAGTTAATATAACTAGCTGCTGACACACACGTATCTACTACATATAACGTTCATATTTCTCAGCTTTGAAATAAATTCCACGGGTCCGCACTCCCTGCAATGCATCAAGTCCTCCCAGACACCTGGCCTGTCTTACCTGGCTAGCCAGTACAACATGGCTGCAGTGCTATATTTATGCTTGCATTATGCAAAGAAAAAGCATCACTTTGGCAAGATATTCATTAAGTGCCAACACTGTCAAATAGGTTGGTTGCCTACCGAGATATAGGGATGCCATCAGGATATGGCTAGATAGCACGGCACAGCTAACGTTAGCTAGCTAGCTAACTGGAACATTGGCTTACCGTTACTTTCAAGATGCGTGTCCCAGATGTTGAGGTGTCTATTTAGTAACATACACGTAGGTAGCTGAAACACATATTTCGACTTTGAATATGCAAGGTTTTGTTATTGTCAACTCGGATTTTCAATGCAAGTGGACTAGTTTCAGCTATATGACCCTTCTTCAGAATGTCAGACGGCTCACGGCTCACTCAGCTGCCTGTCAATCGTACACTCGCGCAACTCGGGGGTGGGACACGCAACATTCTGATGACACGCCGAATCAGTGACAGTGGTTGCTTCAATAAGGCCCCGTACACACTACATCTCAATTAATTTGTCAGTGCTCTTTTTAGTCCTTTATCTTGTCAAGTTCACACACAGTCCTCTTACGAACGAGAGCGACAACCGAATCTACTGAATAAAAACGTAGTGACTTACCGAAGTTGACACCAGTTATGCAAATGACCAAAGTCATGGATATGCGTATGGCAATAGGAGATAACTGCTGGCAGCTGATACGTAGTGGCTATCTCTGCGCAGTGATCTAACACACCCACAGAACAACATTAGGCAAAAGTTGTCATCCTGAAAACATTGTCTATAGTACACACACATCATTCAAAAAACGGTGATAACTAATTTATGAACACAGTAGTCTGAAAAACCTATATTTTAGTCTTCATGTTGGAGATTACCTCTCTTTAACATGATTTGGCAAATATCCATCAATCTTGTTTATGGTTGAGCTGTGGAGTTTGACGGTAAACAAACCCTGAAAGAGCCTTATCTTGCCCAAGTCACAGACGAATATCACTTACAAGGTGCATCCCAGTATCTTGTACACAACCATTAGCTTCAGTTACATAACATGTTTCATCATCAGTAATCATTCAATAACAAATAACAGACACAACATGCAAGCCGAATCCTTTACTGAAACAAACAAATGATCCTTACAAAATGTATGAATGATAATCTGGAAATACAGCGTTCTTTTATCACAGACAAGGAATAGGGTCACACATGAACAAACCTGGAACCAAGATGCTGCTGATAATACCTACTCCCAGGGGGAGACAGAACAGGAACAGACACAACATCCCTTGAGTCAACAGCATATATCTTTAAATAAACTACATATTATTAAATCTCACAGTGTTCTGTGAAAACTGACATAGAACATGTATTATATAAAACAAAGCAATAAAATAGGCGTTTTGATAGAAAACTTTCTTCCCCAGCTACTTTGCATACTTTTGAAAGATGATACAAACTCTTGCTCAGTTGGACTCCTGTTAGCATGGGCATCTATTTCTGACAATAACTCTAAAGTCTTGTCATTTTCACACTCAGACAAGAGCAGTTTACAGGCAAACGATGGACAATGAAGGCCACCTTTCCTAAATAAGAGCATCATGGTCAATGAGCACAGCCAAGTAGAGAAGGGACACACAATCTATTGGAACATCTTATAAATGTACAATTACCATCTTTTAAAACATATGGTTTTGACAAAATAGCAATGGCAGCACACAACTATCAAAATGTCCTCTCAAACTGGACTTAAATAAAAGTGCAACGCACAACTTTCATTAAAAGAACCAACTGGATATAAACGGGGCCCATAGCCCATTCTGAATTGCTATCTCCAATTCATCTCTATAGCAAAAATAGAACATACATCGGTCCAGAACCTCTACAGCATTGCAACTGACAAATGTCTGTATTGCAGAGGTTACTTTCTCAAAGCACCGTATAATAAATAGGCTGGTAAAAAACAACTCTAAAAATGGAAAAGCTATATTCATCGCATTCCTACAAAATACAATATTCAGGAATGCAGTCAACATTGTGAATCTGCTAAAAGAGGAGGCATATTAGCTAATAAAATGGCATTGCACCTCCTTTAAACCAAACATTGGTACAAGTATCACCCTCAAACTAGGAAAATAAATACATCTAAATGACCAACTGGCAACATTCTGTGAAATAGTGACTCAGAAAGCACTCTAATTTGTGTTAATGAGTGGCAGTAACTTTTGTGTCTACTTCACTCTCTTTAGAGATTATTCTAATGCATGGATTATTTTCAGAAAGTTACATGGAGCAAATGTCATGGTCCGATATTGCTTCAATTCAAGTTACAGCTGCTGGGCACTACCAAGATGCCATCAAAAGTGGCATGGCAGTTTCCTTCCTATACAGAGAGTGGAAGTGGTGGTTTGTTCATAGTCCTTGATCATAGTCAAAGAAAACATACAGGAAATAAATGCTGTGAGTGATGAAGGGTAAATGGATAACAACAGTCCAATCTGAGGGTCCTGGACCAAAGTTCTCTCAGAAAAAGTCCTTTTGTCAGAGCTACACTCACTCAGTGGCTAAATTAAGGTAAAGTGAGCAAAAGTCCAGAATATCAGTGCTGGTGGTCTCTGGATGAGTAGGCAGGTTTTGGTTGGCTACTCCATGATGGCTCTGTAGATCACAGGTTCAATGTAGTCTCCTCTGTACCTCGAGTTGATCACTCTCTGCCTCTTTGACACCTTTATGATCTTCTCCTCCTCAAAGATTCCATCAAAACGCATGTCGGATGCCTTAGACTGTAGAGATTGCAGGGCATGCAAAAAAGGCTCATTAGCAAAGATGCAGGTACATAGGTTGATGGTTTTAGGTTGATAGTAGTACTATACATATTCAGCAGCTTTGGATATGTCAGGTGCACTCACCAGTCTTGACTTGACTCTCTTAGGGAGTTCCTCATCCAGAGTGTAGACATCATCCCTCTTGGCTGTCAGTTGTGACCCATCCTCAAACTCCACCTGCATCAAATAACACCATGAATTCCACAATCAATGCCATACTGGATAACACACAATGTTGTCGAGCAAGAGTTTGAATATCCTTACCAGGTACATTTGGATGACATGAGCTGCCACAAACTTGGCCCCATAAACAAGGCCATCTGTCCATCGCACCTGCACCACCTCACCCTTGGGTGGGGGGCCTAGCTGGGCACAGTCCCGGCTCTACCAATGGAAAACAGTTATTAAATACAAAGATACACTATCTGTACCTATTACCAAATATAAAGACAAACCATTGCATTGTACTGAAGAAACCAAACAAAATCAGATGAGGTATACCCACTAACCACAATTCTGAACAACTTAAAACATTTTTTTAGCACAACCTATTGCACATCAGTATACCTACCACAATGTCTTCAGGGAAGAGGTTGTCACTGAAAGAACCATCGTCAAAGTTGACTTCGTAAAAGGTCTCCTTGGACAGCTGCACCACATCACACTGGTAGTAGCGGCCATTTTTGTGCTTGCATATCACCCTCTGTCCAACAGTGAGCTCATGCATGGCTGCTTTATTGCGCTGAGAAAGTAGAGAGATAAATCCTTAAACGGGATTGGTTTAATGCACACATGCTAGTCAAAGATACGTTACCAATCTGGGAAATACATTCCTCAACATTGGCAAAGTACTGCGGAATGTAAACTATGAAGACAGAAAAGCAGAGGTCCCCAAAGTGGTGGTTTAAAGGGTGTCCTCATACCTCTGTCTGAACGGGGCCCTTGTGCCTGCAGCAGGTGACATAGACTACAAAGGGCCATTCGTCTGGCTGCATGAGGATTCCAGCGGCCTGGGCACAGGTGGGGTGGTAGGCTGTAGGACAGCGGCCATGGGAGCACTGCACACAGCAGCCAGACGTCTTCTTCATCCGCTTCTTACAGTAGTAACATTTCTGCCAGAGATAAAAATACACTGAGACAGGAAAGGGAAGTCCCCACACACAACACAGGGAAAAACGCTACTTCCTGCCAGGCTCCATAACCTTGACAAATACAATGGCTGTCATGATTCATATCATGAAATTCTGAAATAACACATCACACATCTCAGAGGATATATAGAGACATGTTATTTCTTATCTTGACAGAAATCACATGCCAAAAGCTCTGCCTGCACTTAATCAGAAACTCACGTGACATCTTCTAATAGTCTCTCAGTCTGATGTCATAATTGGAAAGCAGAACCGAAGTCACATGTCTAGAGGCAGATGTTCCCACCACACTTGTGACACACTGCAGGCAACTCACCAGTTTGAACCTCTGTAAAGGTATCCCACTCAGGTCCACTGGGCTTCTCTCACTGATGTTTACAAAGCGTGCCTCCAGTACCGCTACTGCACACAGTACATGTACCCACCTACACCACACAATGACATGTCAATACCCACGTGTCATCATCATTACTCAATAGTACAAATGATCGCTAAACCTGTCAAAAGACTGTCTGTCACTCTATGAACAGAAGTGAATGGACCAAGACTATCATACTAAAGGCTACTACAAAAGTATACAGTTCAATCATATTGTACGCAGATGCAATGGCTTGAAACAGTTCAGAGGGCATCCACTAAACCACAGAGCGGTGTCCACGATGTGGGCAACCATTTTTGACACCACAGTCACAGCTGTTCACAAATGCTGATGTAGCTGATGCACCTTGACTGTAAATAGTGTTTGTACCTCTACCATTGTCCATTAGGTAACAGTGTAAACGCTCAGGGAGACCTGACTGCTGAGGTCAGCAAATGTTAACCCAGCACACTCACTTGTCATTATTGGCTTTCTGCAAGGCTCCACCCCTCAGTGAACACAAACAGCAACTCTGCAATCAGGAGAACAAACTGTCAACCATCTTCCCAGCCATTTAAACATACTGCAAAAGCAAGATGACCAGTAACAGTCATATCATCATGGGACTACTGCAAATCTGCTACCTGCCTACTGGCAACAGTAATGGATACATGGCTCACAAATAATAAACAGTCACCTCAGTTAAATGGTACTGACATGGCTCTTTAATAATAGAATTGTGAATTGTAAGGTTGTGTTGAGATATAAAACACTGACCTCAGTCATGGCGTTGGCCTTGCAGCGTGCACACCTCCAGTCCTTAGTCACGCTGGCTGGATCCACACCATAACAGCCTGGAACAGCACAACACATAAGAGCTCAGCTGAGTGATGGTAACCCAGTCATTACTATAAAGAGGGGTGTTGTGTGGAGGAGTACTCACTGGTGTGCACACGGACATTGCAGTGGGAGCAGCTGATGAGCAGACTGGTGCCGTCCTCCTCCAGATGTGGGGTGGGGACCTGCTCCTGTTCCTCAGCGCCCTCCTCCTCTGTGGTGGTGGTAAAGCACATCTCTGGGATCAGAGGTTTGGTCCGCATCCGCCCCCCAGACGTCACCGGCGCAGAGTCAGCATCGTCACTACACTCGGTCTGGTCACAGAGAGAGAGAAGGACACAGACATACCGCTACTGTAGGTTCAGATTGGGAGAGATAAACATGAAACATCCCCATCACTGACACATTATATCAGAACCAAGGAGAGATACAAGAACTGCTTCTCTGCCAAGACTCAGAGGAGATTGAGAAACAATTGATGGGAAACCCTGAGGAATAATGGTTGACAATACTAGAAAAGGAAGAAACTTTGTGGGCTTAAATTGTCTTATTTTGGTAGTTGGTCAAGTTAAAACGTGGTTTAGATAAATTGTAAATGTGCTTAATGTTTAGTAAGTCTAAATAGTATCAAATTATTTAAGTAGGGTCAGTCAGTACACATTTTAAAGTTGGATCGAGTTGTCAAGCTTAAAACATGAGGCGACGCATTTTAGTATCATACTGTTTTTTTACAACACAATGGTCCTCATAAAAACCCATTTTAATTCACGCAACTTAAAAAGGTTTAATGTTTAAAAAGTCTAAATAGTATCAAAACTCTGAATGGAAGTTATTTAAGTGGAGTCAGTCTACACATTTTAAAGGTGAATTGAGGTGTAACCTATGAAAAAGTGGATACATTTTGAAATGCCCCCATTCAGAGCGAATGGCCATAGAAATTAATAGGATTTCAGGCAAATTCGAGTACAGCTCAAAAAGTATAAATGGTTTTAAAAATATGTATTCAAGCAACTCAAATTAAACAACTCTAGGCATTTAAAAGTTGATTAAAGTGAATAGGTTAAGCAGTTTAGGCTGTGCACACAGCAGTATAGGCATGAATGGGCTTGCATGCGAATTCGAGTAAAGCTCAAAAAGTGACAAATCTGAACGGAAGTTCTTTAAGTGGAATCAGTCTACACAGACAGATACAGTAGACAGATGGATAGATGGTGTGAGCCTTGGGTAGTTCAGTGGAGTGGGTAGAAAGTTGGTTCGTTAAGTGGTTGAGAGTGGTGGTTGGTTAATGAGTTGCACTAATTATGACTAAGCTTGACAAATCCCCCATAAGATGAGTGCCGAGTCATCCTCCTCACCTGCTGGTATGTCTGGAACAGCATGCAGATGGAGCAGTAGGGAGCCTTTAGACCCATGCGTCGGTTGTACTCCTTCTCCCTCTTCAGGTTAGAAGGCCTGTGCTGCCACAGGTGAGCCAAGGGTTTGGCCCAGGACTCCCCCTCCAGACCATCCTCCTCCAATGGGACCTGCTCCTGCAGCTCTAAGGGAAAACACACACACACACAATTATTTAACCACAACAATTTCCCTGCAAACATGAACTGTACAAACATAGATACGTACACACTAGCACACCTTCCCCCCCACATTTACATGCACCCACGCACACGTGAGTGATGCATCTTATTTTCTCTCCCCATGTCTAACCATGCCTGACACTGCTTCTCTATCTGTCTTATCTATTTGGGCTTGTGGAAGGAGGCCTTACTTTGGCTAAACCCTGTGACCCTCTTTGTGGTAAACAGTATTGTGTCCTTTCTCACCATCATCACTCATGCTGTCCTTTATCAGAGGGTGGTGGTGAGGAAGCTTTCCCAGATTGCTTGGTACATCCTCAGCCCCCTGGTGGAATAAAGAAAATGTTAAGACAACAAAATAAACTGCAAAAAAAGATGCTAAAAGAATTGGCCCCAATGTATATCTAACCAACACCAGAGGACACAGCCAACAGACTGTGTTTCAGTGTGGTGTGATGTTTGGAATCCTCTCTTACCTTACTGTCATCCTGATCATCATCCGTCTCACTGTCACTGTCGCTATCGCTCCTCCTCTCCTCCTTGCAGGGGGTCTCTCCCTCACTGTAGTCTCCCTTAGCGTAGCTGTGGACTTGTAGCACATCAGCAGGGCTCAGGGTCCTCTGGAACTGCCTGTGTGCAGGGCTGGAGCTGCTGGGCGGCGTTGTGTCCTCACTGGGTCCTGCGTTCTCTGAGCCTGGAGCTGCTGGCACTGGTTGCTGTGGCTCAGATGGGGTAGATTCAGGAAGGACTGAAGAGCTCCTAACTTTTGTAGGTTTCTCTATGTTGGGTTGTGGCGGAGGTTTCTCCTCTTTTTTGCTCTCCTCTGGCTTGGGCTTCAGTTGCTCTGAAAAAACAATAGGAATTGCTGGAGGCAATTATTTTACAATACCCTCCTGGACATCTGAATAGTATACATTCATATCATGGGATGAGTTACCTGAGCAGTTACCTTTATCTGCCTTGCTGGGTCCTTCAATAGCCTGCTTCTTCTGGACCAGCTTGGCTTTCTTCTGCTCCACCTCCCCCTCGTCTTCAGCCTGACCAGTGTCCCGGTCCTCTGAAGTCTCCACACCGTGCTGGCGCTTTGTCCCAACCTTCGGCTTTGGGCTGGGGCAGAGTTCAGAAAATAGTGTGAATACGTTACAATAGCACTATAACACAACATAATAGGGTCAGCTCAAAGTGGTCACCAACGCCCACACAGTGAAGTGAAAAGTACAGACCTTTTCTGCTCCTGAGCTGTGCCTGGGGTGTCCTCATCTACGGCCTCACTTGAACCCTCCTTCTCAGGCTCGGGCTTCTCTCCTTTCAGGAACACAGCTGCCTCTGGTGTGGGCTTGGAGTGGTCAATAGGTGTGTTGTCCTTCCCGGCCATCCATAGTTTGTAGCGATCCGGCTGGAACTTCCGTACAAACACGTCCATGGAGATCTTCACCATGTCCTTACGGCAGGAGCACTGATGCAAGGAAAAAGAGGATCAGTTATGAGAATGAAGCAGGCAGTTGAAACACCAAAAACTAATAACTAGAACTATTTCCTATTGAGATTATTAAAGCAATCAAGCTATGTTCATGTATCTGTACATACTACTGTGGCTTGTTTGCCATAATCGATCCATCGCTGAGTGGCAAAGTTAGTGGACTCTGCACAGTTGAAGCCATGGTTGAAACCAGCATGGTAGCCGAAAGGAAATGTCACAATGAACTGTCCTGCTTCCTGGGTGACCTAAACACAAAACAGACGAACCACTCAAACAGCTGATTTAGGTGGGAAAACAACATTAAAAAAAAAACTACAATCCAAAACAGATAAAGTAAAGGTAAAGAGTCTGCATAGTTAAAGCTGAGTTTTTTTGCCATTAAAAGAGAGGTCACCTTCTCAAATGGTATGCCATATTTCTTCAGGATCGAGGGTGAAATTAAAGTCATCTTGTGCCGCAGGAACGCCTCACAGCTTTGAGCACTTCCAGGGAAAAAACCTGTGTGAAAAAGCATTGAGCACAACATGATATAGATAAAGACTATTTTGGTTTTAAGTTGACAAAGAAACTTCATACATAGACATGTGGCCAAAAATTAGGAAATTCCTTTGGACGTACCCTTAGCAAGGCGCTCCAATCGTTTCCCATGTTCTGGGGGAACAACATACCTGGAGAAGGATAAAATAACATAAGTCTGGGTAGAAGCGCCTAACAAGCTAATGACACAAATCCCATTATTAAGTTAGCATTCTGTAGATGTCAGTTAATATAGGTGTGATCTTACCAGGACTTGGGCTCTCCAAAGTGAAGGTAGTTGATGCTATAAAGATCCATGTCCTCAGTGTGCCAGGCAAAGGTGCTTTTCCACATGCCAAAATACAGGTATGGTGTGTTCACCCCTTTGATCTTGATCCCACTTTCCCGCTCCACTGTGTCTAGGATGGTGTTCAGATGTCCAATGTTCCACTCAGTCACATCCTATGAGAGGTGAGAAGCAATGTTGTCAATGACAAGGTCATTAATGTGTAACCGTATGTTGTAGAGACAAATGAGGACCAATGGAGGGAGAATAAAAGAAAAAGGTGATCACAATAAATTAATAGTGATTAACCCAAGTTAGATAAGAGGGTGAATCACTTACTGGATCATACAGTGTTCCATTGACATCTGCTCCATAGAGAGGTGGGTTAAAAGTCAGGTTCTTCCAGAACTTTCTCTCAAGCTCCTCAAAATCAACATATCGGGGATTACAAAACCTAGAATGACAACGGTAATGGGTGATTAGATACATTGGAGTGTTTTGAGTATGACCATGTTTAGAGCTTCCTTATGTTGTGTGTGCTCACTTGTCTGTGTTAGCAGTCTTGCGGAACTCTCGGACAGTCATGGGCTTCTTCTGAATGTTGTACTGGGTAAAGAGACCTGACTGGCCAGTCACCACCTGCTGGATGGGTGCCGGAATCACCAGGTCATCTATGTCATCATAGGAACGTCTGGGCTTCCAGTCTTTCGGTGGAACAACCTGCACAACACAAACATGACACAGGACAAAACTCATCAGACTGCACACTGTGACATTCAACTGTATATTGTTCTCCTAATTCAATAATGAATGCATATGCTCCCCAAAGAAGTACAAACCTTTAAAAACTACGTAATATAAATGTATTATGTATAAATATAATTGATTAAAGACCACCCACCTTTGCCATTCCAGCTTTATGTGCTCCCTGTGATTCCATGTAAGCAATGTAGCGGCTGAAATCCTTAAATTCTTCCTTAGAGGGGTGAAAGGTCATTATCCTAGAGCCAGGAATCTGGGATGCTGTATCTGTCGCCATCCTGGACAAGTCCCTTTGATCTAGGTCTAGATCTGCAGATGCTGAACAATAGAATGTTTTTTAACAGATACATTGAGCATTCATTTCTCAAACATTGTGGGAACGTACTACATTACAATTATCCATGTATGACATGACTGTGATTATAGCGCAGAAGAGTTGAAAATGTACTCTACCACCTGTCGCCCCCTACAGTTTAACACAAACTTCATCCTACAAACACTGGTTAACAGTTTCATGCTGTGAACATAATCTATAGCTACTTGTTTAGCACCTAAAAGCATCCTCAACTATACCATAAAGATTACACATAATAAAAAATCACTACTGGTGTGAGGATATATTACACATTGCAGAACTAAGCTTGCTAAATACCATCAATCTTGGGCTAAAACGTTAGCTGGTTTATTTAGCTATCAGTATCAACAATTAGACAAGTTAAATAAGTAGCTAACTGGACTGATCCGTTATACAACTTAGTCTCCTTGAAATGAGGACGAGTTCTAGCAATTACGTATCTGTGGCAAAGCTGTTAAAGTTAGCTGGCTAGCTAATGACTTACTTTTTAAAGAGAGAAGCTGCTTCCTGACAGGTAGCTAAGTAGCTAGCTGTCAAAACGCTTATGGTCCTACCCACTTGCCGATTGTGATTGGACAAACTCCTGATAAAGACAGCTACTGAAGTTCTGATTGGTTTAATGCCAAGTCCTTTTAAAGGCAGGGTCCCAGCGTCTCTCTCCCTATTGACATGCTAAGAACTATAAGCAACGTCTTCTTCTTCCAGATAAGATAGCACTCTTCAATAGCAACACAGTAATAAGGAGTATAATAAATAATTCTCTCATGTTGCCAAATACCAAAGAGAATAAACACAACTTTGAAGAACAGACTAACTGGTTAGTCAGCTAGCGAACGTCGATGTAGCCTTCGTTTGCTAGGTAGCTAGCAGCGCAGATCAGCTATCCATTTTCCGCTACGCACAAACATGAATTATTCTTAGTTAGCTACTTAAAAGGCAGCACGTTTTGAAGCTTGGAACATTAACTTACGTATTTCGACCTAGCAATACGTGATTACTCCTTCCAGATCTTCTGTACTAGAAATTGAAAGCAGGATTCACCATGGGTTAGGAAGATAGTCCTCCATTATTATTCCAGTTTAACACGCATGCTCTGTGTATGTTTGTTTACAAGGATGAAGGAGGGCGTGTCTCACGTTCACTCCGACAAATCTCTAGACCCCGCCTCTTTTATACCAACCGGTCGTCGATTTCATGAACAAATACATTTCAGCCTTTATAGAAACATGTTGTCCATGCAAATGAGGTTCAGATTCGGTTTGAGTTTTATTCAGAAACATAGTGTCTGTTTTTATGGATATTACCTTAAATATATTGTTGTGAATACAGTCATGCCTACCTGAAGAACGCACAGGACAAAACGTATTCAAAGTGATGGTTGGCAAACTATCAAAGACAATCTTAGCTACATCTCCAGATAATCCAGTATGCCAGAGGAATAGCCTACTGTTATTGAATGCCATAATTGATTGTGATGATCTCATGGGGCATCATGCAGTACTGTAAATATAATTATCTATTGTTTTCCATCAGTCTGTATTCTCTGTGGTTACATGTATGACAGATACGACTGAATAGATAGTAAGAATAAAGAGTGAAGATGGAAAACGATGTAGTGTAGAAAATGCCCCCTTTCCAACAATGTGCCATGAATTGTCATGATTTACCCACATTTTCACATACTTCACCCTGAGTATCTGCTTCTCCCCTCTGGGTATCTGGGTCCCCACCTGTAAACTGAACAAGTATAAGCACTCATTTGTTCCCAAAATTGTCAAAACCTAAAAAGCATAATGTAAAAGCAGAGTTAGTAAACCACTGACAGAATATATAAGGGCAGTGTGAAATATATGTATTATTCATGTGGCTGTACGAGATGTGTATGGCATGGGTAACATGCAATGTATCTATTAATTATATGTCAAGTTACATTTACATTTATGGCATTTAGCAGACGCCTTTATCCAAAGCGACTTACAACAAATACATTTGTTTAAGTAAGTGAATCATCTATCCAATAGTCATCATAAGACAAAGTAATCAATGCTCACACCAGGGGCCATTGGCAGTCATTTCACTGCTTCAGCTGCACAGAGCTCACATACAAGACACAGTAAGGAGGAGGAGATACTGGGCTCCATTATCCTTGAGCAAATAGTGCTGAACTGAGCAAGAAAAAACACTAACGCCACAGGATACCCTACACCATGATCTGTACCTAGAGGACATGGTGATCCTTCAACCAGAGTTTTAGTAAACAGTCTGTTTCATAATAAGTTCATAAGTTCATACTGTACAGTGTTTTTTTTGTATACAGCAGTGCTGTGTGTGAGAAAGAGTGAGAGAGAGAGAGAGAAAGGGGGGGGGGGCAATTCTGGTACTGTACCTACAGTAATCCAAGACAGTTTGTGCAATTTGTGCAATATTCCAGGGGCTCTGAAGGATAGCCGTGGCTAGTCAGGCCAAGGACATAGGCACAGGAGGGACACCCACCATCTGTTCCCCTGGAACTGGCATACTGCCCACAGAAAACATTGCTATGTGCTCATATAGGACAAAAAGGGCCATACAAACAACATTATTAAAAAACCCAATTATTCAACTTTATTAACATCAAGGTTTTTGCGACATTTTTCCTCTCCTTTTTATTAACAAATAGAAAACAGATCGTGTATACAACAGATTGAACCCCTACGGCACTATTCGAAGACAAAGTGAAATGAATCATTTTTATAGTCCCACTCATCCAAATTCACCTCACTTTGCAATCCTAGCCACTTAAGAGAGAAACGCTTAACTATATGTAGAGATCCTCCACCGTACATTGATGCTGCTTCTTTGTGTTACAGGAGACCGTCCTTCTGTACCACAGTGTGATATACTAGAACAGCAGTTATACCATGGATGTAGATTCAGTGATAAAGGAGTTCATCTGGGTTGTCATCTGCTGTGTGGGCCAGTAAAGGTGAGGCCACTTGTTTGCAAATGGAAATGTGCAGTTCATACTTCAGCAGGGTAATCAGAAATACATGGATGGATACTGTCTGGTCGTTTTAACACTTCCCATAGGAAGAGGATGTTGGATGTTGTACTGTACATATGTCTGGGATGTGGAGCACTGCCCCAGACCAGGTAGGTTAGACCAGAGCCAACGTCCCACTGTGCCTTTTGGGAGTCATAGTCCACCTCAGACGAGGCTCACCTGCGAGGTGAGAACTAAGGAGGTGCTGTCACAGGACAAACAACCTTTCCGAAATACTGGTATCTTTCTTTTGCTGTGTTGAAGTCTCGGAGCGACAGCCATAGAGAAAATCACAGTTAACAGCTATTGAGAAAAAAGCCAGAATCTGTACATGGTAGATTTTTCGTCATAAGTCTATTCAGTTGTATAACCATATGTTTATTTTATAGTCCACTACCTCTGTGTGTTTTTGATCTCTACTGTGGAGATTAATCATTCTGTAGTACCAGGAAGTGAAAAGGCTTATAAAAGTGTGTCCCCCATCCCATTGAATAACACCAACCAGATAATGAGAACATTATAATATCATAATTATCAAAAAAAAAAAAAAAAAAAATATTAGCAGCTGAGTATGCGTTCTCCAGTATTAATAACTCGGAGCATGTAGAAAAAACATGTCCCTTGTGCAAAAAAAAAAAGAAAACTCAAAAAAGATACAAATGAATTTAAAATAAGACCCATTGGACATACAATAACCAGTGTAGATGATTAGAAAATAATTTCTAAATAATAATAACATATTTATAATGGTAATGGTAATAATAATAATAATAATAATAATAATAATAATAATAAAAAGCAGAACAATAATTTTTGATAACAAGCAGGAGGCAGAAGTAGGGGTTATGTAGTGTGCAGTATAGACATCAGAATGAAGCATACTGAAGCTTTTTAGGTTATTTTTTGGGGGACTTCAGTGAAGGGTTTAAAGCAGGTTCATTGTGCCAGTTCAGGAGTACTCCTCCTACTGCAGGTTGTCCAGTGAGAAATGTGCTCTTGCCCCTTCCTCCTCACCCCTCACCCCTCTCCCCCTTCTCTTGTCCCTCCGACAGCCTCTGGACTGAGTCAGCAGGGTGGATATGGCTCAGAAGGGACACACAGCTCTCCTGAAGGGACTTTCCAGGGCTTTCTGGGAGTGGTTATGTTGCATAGTGATCAAAGCTTCCAAGGTACTCCAGAGCTGCCCTGTAGCACAGCTGGTACTGGTCCTGGGAAAACAGAGAGAAACAAATCCATGTCAGTCAACAGGGTGAGATCTATACTCTGGAGAGTGCTACAGCACACTCCCTTGGCAGAGCATTTAAAATTATAAACAAAAAGTATTTGTATGAAAAGTATGAATGGAAACCTTGGCTTAGTCACTTCCACCCAGGATCATCTGGGCCTCATGCAGTCACACCCCTTCCCTAACCAGTCTAACTCACACATCATCCCACCCCACCCCACAGCATTATGACTGTACCTCTGTCTGCACCATGGCTGGTCTCTGGGTTCGCAGTGTCTTGACGGTCTGGAAGAGGTCCACCACTCCCTCATACCTCATCCTCTCCAGCACTATGCTCAATGTAATGAAGACACCAGTTCGACCGACACCAGCACTGTGGGGAAACAGAGAGTTACAGTATGCATAGTACACGCACACCTACACACCCACAGAACGTAACAGAACGTATACATACACACAAACATCCATGCCCACATGCACGCATACACACACTCATGTACTGTACACACGCATGCACGCACGCACGCACGCACGCACGCACACACACACACACACACACACACACACACACACACACACACACACACACACACACACACACACACACACACACACACAGAGTGAACTATGAGTTAACTGTATGTGTATCATACCATTGGTGTCCCTTACCTGCAGTGAACAGTGATTGGTCCATCCTGCCCAAACTGTTCCTTGGTTTTATGCACTTGGCCAATGAAGTCAATGAAGCCTTCCCCAGTTTTTGGCACGCCTTGCTCAGGCCAGTCAGTGAACTGGAACTGCCGAATGGTCCTAGACTGGCCATCCTGAGAGGTGGAAGGGTGGAGTAGGAGAGGGACATTAGGGAGAGGCAGAGAGTGAAGTGTCTCTTTCTACCTTGGTTCACAGCTTTGTATTTCTGTTTTGTGAAATTAATATATCTGCCGAACTCAACCGGGGAAAAATGTCTGATGGGTTCACCCAACAAAGGCAGGTATAAAACAAAATGTTGATGAACAAACATATCTTTCTCTTTGTCTTCCTTCTTGTCTTTCTTCCAGCTGTATGTCTGTGAGTAGACATGCCGTGTGGTCTCTCTCTCTCTCTCTCTCTCTCTCTCTCTCTCTCTCTCTCTCTCTCTCTCTCTTTGCTCTTTCTCTCATTTACCATGAGGGTAGAATGTAACATTTATTATGATGTATTTTCCTTGTAATAGACAGATTTGTTTACAATGTTATTAAAGCCTCATTTTATATATTCTCACTTGACCATTCTTGCTCTAGTGAGTTGCTCCTAAACTCAACAATTCTTTGCACATAGTGTTAATTACATTAAATGGAGTCAGATTATTAATATTACAGTATGCTTTGTTATTAACTATACAGAACCAGACTTCCCTGCCAATCCTTCTTATTGTAAACTGCCAACCTATAAGGCTCTACAACAGTGCTAATTACATGTGTGGGTTGCAAAAAATGTCACCTTTACACTGCTCTATTTACACAATACACTCTGAAAAAACATTTCAGTGTTCCTATCATGAACTGAACCCTACAAGGAACAGAACACCATGGATGATTGGATGGTTGGATGGAGTTGAACATACCCTGGCATCTGTGACCTTGAACTCTCTCAGGATATACTGAGGCATGTTGTATTCAGCCATGGGGTCCACAACAAAGTACTGGTACCGGGCAGAGCGCTCTGCTGGCCAATACTGATGGCACTTTTCCTGTGAGACAGACAGAAATTGTCAAAACCTGTAGCCCATACATCATCAAACATTGCATGACTGGTCTAAGCAAGTGCACAGTATGTGCATCACGTCTTCCACTGACCCGTCCCATCTCTCTGAGTTTGGTCAGCATCACTACGATGGTGGAGTTGTGCTCCCATAGCATCCTCCAGAAGTCCTCGGTGGTCTCGGCCAATGGGCCCTGTGTGGCCATGTAGGCCTTCTGCTGCCTATGGATAGGGACACAGAAAAGAAAACAGTGAGCAGAAAACATCAGAACTCTCAGGGACACACCTCAATAGAACCCGACAGAGTAGCCATATTTAGCCCTGAGTGCACTACGCTACTGTGATCTGAGAAGCACTTGTGATGCTTATCAAGGATCGGCTTGGGAATTACGCCTTGCCTGACAGATAATGCATCCTCTCCAAGCCACTGAGAGAACCGTGGCGTTGCTTACAGTATGGGGGTTTATTCTACTGAATGACCACTGGGGGACAGTGTTAAGCTATGAGAGAGGGTATTGTTGATGGGAGTTTGACAAGCATTCTCAAAACATGTGAGTGCCAGCTAAGCCTCAGCCCAGCACACACACATTCATAGGACCAGACCATGAGCCAGACACACATCTGAAGGTGAACTGCTTCAGGGTGGGAAATTAGTGAAATATATGTGATATGATCCTGCATGTTTTAGCCAACTATACAGTGAAAAGAACTGGTAGAACTGTAAGCTCTTTTGGTCTTTGAATCCTTTCAGTCGGAGTTCTGCATTGACAAATTGGAAATGAGCAGGCCTGCAAATTAACATTTGAATCTCAAGGTCAGCCATAGAGATCATTGAGACAGGTGTAAAATGACTGCAGTGCGTGACATCAGTGATTTGCATCATAGTGACAGAGGATGTAGCGACGAGTTAGAATACCTTAGTTAGTCTACCTTATAACATTTACTCTAAGTTTTACTATTACGGATAACTTAAGAACAGCCGGATAAATTAATAAAATGATTACATTTTCTGTTTAACAAGTGTATTACATTATCAGGCATTAATTACATTATCCGGTTTCATTACATTATAAATGCAAACTTTATTACATTATCTGGTGTCATTATGTTATCACTTGTTACATACCTCTTGAGAATATATACATTCTCGGGTACCTCGTCCAAATCACCATAATCATTATCATCGTCCTTACCTAAATCACCATAATCATTATCATCGTCCTTACCTAAATCACCATAATCATTATCATCGTCCTTACCTAAATCACCATAATCCCCTCTTACAACTTTAAAGATGCTATGCCGAGAGCGATGCTCCTCACTATGTCTTCATTCACTCTTAATTAGTGCAACAGGTATTAGAGAGGAATCACAGCCTGCCTCCCTGTCCCTCAGGTGGAGCAGCCCCAGGGACTTCATTAGACACGGAGGAGGAAATCCAAACGGAAAACCACCTCATCGAATGCCGAAAAGGGGAAGCTCCTATTCATTCATCCATTTATTACATCATGTTGTAGATTATTACCAATTAAGGTGTTTACATTTCCATAAAGGAGCTGCGTCTATGGGAAGCCTATGATTTGGTATTCATTTGATATGGAACAATAGCTGCAAAAGAGTCCCAATGCACATCACACACACATGTACACATGCACGTATGCATGGACACATGCACTTATACAGACACACACATGAAGAAAAGGGTTAGTTTCTTTTTGCAGTTCTTATAGTGACTTTGAAAGCATAATTTCCCTATTATACCTCCAAGATTGTGGATATATCCACATTACAGTATGCAATCACTATATTCCTCCCTGGAGTGGTTTGTCACCTGTCACAAACAGGCTATTCATTTACTAGAGAAGAAATGTAGAAGGGAATAGACAGTCCTGCCAATAAGACCAATTTGTCCTGACAACTGACATGACAAAGGGATGGGAGGCAGGAAAACACTGGCCTGCATGTCAGACGATAATTCAGTGCTGTCAGCTGCTGGAGGAAAGGTCTAACTCCTTGCTCATTAGAGGAGCTATGTACAGAATTCTCTCCTCTACTCTCCTACCATCCCCCAACCACACTTTTTTCTTCACTACATTTTTCATATTTGTTGTCTTCTCCTCTCCTCTCCCCTCCTCTCTTCTCTCCTACCCCCCCCCCCCCCCCCTCACCTGTATCCGTCGATGAAGCTGGCGTTGATGTAGTCAGAGCCCTCCACTCCTCTGATTGGCTGCAGACACACACGGGTGGACTCGAAAGGCATAATGTTCACCAGACGATTCTTGAATTTGTTGCACGGGAGGTTGGCACTGATGAATCTTGAGGTATGTGCTTTGGAATTGGCCAGTTTCTGTGTGAGGGGAAACAGCTGGACAGATGAAGGACATGCCTGGCTCTTTAACAGAGCACTGTGCTATATAACACCAAACCCTCACCCAGAGATGACTGTGCCATAGATTTTCCACAACGCCCACCAGCTACCTCCAGTCTTTGAAAGTGCTAATGCGGCCAATCCCAGCAGCGGCCTGTGTGCGAGCAGGGATGTTGGAGGGCACTGGGGCTAACTCTGTTATTGATGCATGAAAATGTTGAGCTTTGAGCTCCAGCCCCTTTGTTCTCTGACTTCAATGAAAATCCTGATGCTTCTCCTTTAAAACCCATCCTAAGTGTGCCATGCAGACATCAGGGAGTCAAAACAAATGCTTCCACACAAATTTGAGATGGCTGTGCACAGAGATACACAGGCCCATGCCAGCCACCCAACCAAACAAAAACTTCTTAAACCTATCATCTCCCAAAATAGAGGCAGGGTTTTCTGCTGGCTTTGCTGATGATGGGTCCTAATGTGATTCTACTGCAGCGCAAAAGCAAGTGTCAATTTCAGAACTGCTTGTGAAACAAATTTGCAGTGCGCCAAGCATCAAAACCTAATTATACCATTCTGGATTTACAATCATCCTGCTTGCTGAACAAGTCTGATCCACATAATTTGGGTTGTGAAGTGTCCCTTGTGATGCTGGTTACAGCACTTTTGTTTGTTTTTTCAGACCGAGGCAGTGAGGATCTGTGGGACGACTCAAGTGCTGGAGTACAGTAGTGTAGGCCCGTTCCCAGGGTGCATCAGCTTTCCTACCCACTGTGGCTTTATCTGCAGGCTGTTAGATGGTCTGTCTACCCCAACACTCTCTCACTGTATTACCCTCTCTTTCTCTGTCTCTCCCTCCCCTCTCTCTCCCCCTTTCTTCCCCTCTCCCTCTCTCTCAGCCTTTTTCCTCCGGATAAGCCCCTAAACAGAACCATCCTTTTCTGGGAATGAATTATTCTCAGTTTCACAGAATACAGATGAAAATCCCTCCTCCTCACTGTCCTCCCACTGCATCCTCATACACACACATGACACATCCCCTTCCCATCAACTGTACTAACTAACTATTTAAATGCCCCAGTTAGTGACTTTCATTCCTGGATTAGAACTGCTACCTTGAACTCCAGCTCCATGGTGGTGACGGTGTCTCCGGGAGGAACCTGGGTGAGTTTCTGGATGTGGGCGTACAGGTTGCGGGCGGGGACCTCTGTGTTTCCGCAGGTGGCAGCCTCCAGCAGGGCCTCGTGGATGAAGATGTACTGGTCCTCCGTCTGCACCATGTAGTTCCTCTGGGCACGCATGCATGTCACATGACCATAGATATCCACCGACTTCTCATGTTTCATACGCTCCAACATGGCCTCTGTCACGATGAAGCAGCCGGTCCGGCCTACGCCAGCACTGTGGACACACACACACACACACACACACACACACACACACACACACACACACACACACACACACACACACACACACACACACAAACTTACTGTAACTGTAGACAAAGTGACTTTGAATCTACAAAAGTGTGTGTGTGTGTGTGTGTGTGTGTGTGTGTGTGTGTGTGTGTGTGTGTGTGTGTGTGTGTTTGTGTGTGTGTATGTGTGTGTGTGTATGTGTGTGTGTGTGTGATTCTGAGGTGTGATGTGGCATACCTGCAGTGTACCACCATGGGACCGGCGTCAGGGGGGTTGCAGGCCTTGACCCTGCGCAGGAAAGCCAGGGTGGGGGTAGGGTACTCAGGCACACCGTGGTCCGGCCAGGCCATGAACTGGAACTGCCTCACCTCTCTCTTCTCACTGGAGCCGTTCTGTTATAGTAGGAGAGGGACACAAACTGATTACCTCATAGATACACATATGTGGACACAAGACCAAGATCCCTGCCCTCTCGGGCTTGTCACACTTTTGCTACATTCTTACCTTATAGAGGGCAAAGGTACGGACGCTGTAGGTAGCCAGCTCCACAGTGTCCAACATGGTCACCTGGATCATCCCATAGGTCTCCGTTCCCCGACTGGGCCAGTACTGGTCACACTTCACCTGCACACACACGCACGCACGCACGCACGCACGCACGCACGCACGCACGCACGCACGCACGCACGCACACACACACACACACACACACACACACACACACACACACAGTTAGAGGTATAGGACAGGGGCTGAGTTAGAGGTATAGGACAGGGGCTGAGTTAGAGGTATAGGACAGGGGCTGAGTTAGAGGTATAGGACAGGGGCTGAGTTAGAGGTATAGGACAGGGGCTGAGTTAGAGGTATAGGACAGGGGCTGAGTTAGAGGTAGAGGACAGGGGCTGAGTTAGAGGTATAGAAAGGAAGTGCATGGGTCTGGGAGGGTGTGGACAGCTTGAGCTGCTTCCGCTCCACTGTGTCAGCCACCATGTCCTGGAGGGAGAGAGGAGGAGAGGGACAGCGGAAAAGAGGGACAGCCAGCTGGGGATCAGGCCTGGCTTTAGGGGAGTCAGGGACAGAGTGTGCCAGCCAGGCCAGGGGGACTCTGGCAGGGGCCTAACAGATGGGGGCCTTACGCTACTACAACTCAGGCAAGGGGGGTCATGTCCATGGGGGTTTTGGTCACAGTGGCTAGAGCTCTGCAGCCTAGAGTGTGACTGGTGTCTCTTTCTACTCCACACTACAGGACCATTGGTTAGGGCACTGTGGAAGAACAGCCTGGTGGACAGCAGGGTCACCACCTGGACACATCATTCCACTGGAGTTCCCCTCCCTGTACAGCCAAGAGCTGTCTGAGCAGAGGGTCACAACAAACCTGCCAAAAATATGCTCAAAGTAAACATGACTGGTTCATTTTCAACCCAGACATTTTGTACTTGTTTCATATAAATTTTAGTTTAGGTGATGTTTCGATCTGTTTACAGGGACATTTCACCACACTAAACCAGGATTAGCTAAGACTAGGAATGGCTGCCCCTGACATTATTGAAGGCTCCTGTTCTCTAGTTGCTCGGTGGAACAGAACAGACAGGTGGTCACACTCAAGCGGGTGTGACTGTGTTCCCCAAGGTCAGCTGCTATGGACGCATGACTTCCTGTATAGAGTTGGTCTAGTAGGTCCATACTTTAATTTCCTTTCCTTTGAGACTCATACCTGGGTCAGACATAGAGGACACAGTATTTGGATGTTATACCAACAAACATCTGACTGTGGTGACGACACACTAGGTTCAAAAGGGCATCTCATATTGAATTGACCCTTTGTCTGAGCGGAGACAGATGTGATATTAAGTTTGTCTGGAAGCTGATGAACTCTGTCACAACTAATAAAGGAGTGACAGTGTGGTACCCTGTTGTGCCCTTTAGTTCCACAGTTATTGACCGTGTGAGTGAAGGTGTAGCAGGAGACACCCCTGCTCTTCCACACATTTCCCCTCTCTTGCTGCCATCTTGCAGCCTCAGTTATTCCCTGTGTCCAAACATCCACACAGATGAACCTCACACCTCCTGCCCATTAGAGGCCCAGGGTGAGACTGCTGGGATTGTTCATATGATGTGATGTAAATGTGAGTGGAGGGTCAATGTCAGTGCAAGGTGGATTGGGGGTCAGGATGTGTGTGTGTGTGTGTGTGTGTGTGTGTGTGTGTGTGTGTGTGTGTGTGTGTGTGTGTGTGTGTGTGTGTGTGTGTGTGTCCATACGGGGTGTTTGTGTTCAGCGGCACTCACTCTGGACTTCTCCTCTAGTCTGGTCATCATGACGATGGTATTAGTCCTCTGCTCCCACACCATCCTCCAGAAGTCACTCAGCGTCTCTGGCAAGGGGCCTTGCGTAGCGATGTAGGCGTTCTGCTTGCGGTAGCCGTCGATGTAGTTGGCATTGATGTAGTCGCTACCTGGCACTCCTGCGTGGAGGAATGTTATTAAACATTACCAGGCCGGCGGGGTATCAGGCGCCTCCACCCCAGCATGACATGATCACACGCAGCACAGCACATTAGAGAGAGAGACGCCTTCATAAGCAGTCAACAGCAAGCCTGTATTTACATCTATGACACCAGACACTGCCAGGAGTGATGGAGAAGTGTTGTCAGATCTGGGGATGGGTTTATGAGATATATTGTGATGATAATGACTTTGTGATTAGAATTGGTCTCTCACCGTCTACAGGGGTGAGGATGACCCTGGAGTGGTCATAGGCGATGACGTTTGCATAGCGGTTCTTTGGCTTGTTGACCTCCAGGTTGGAGTGCTCCCAGGTGAACTGCTGGCCAGGATCAATAGACTGAGAGAGAGAATAAAGAGACAGAAAGAGAGGGGTTAGACAGGGTGAGAGAGAGGAGAGAGAAAACAAGAGAGAGAGAGAACTTAATGTAATCTTCACTGTAATGTTTTCGAAACTCAATAGTCTTGCAGTGCTTTGCGAGGAAGTTGTCTATATCAATGGTTCAGCCTAATTGCGGTTCCAAGACACAGTTCCTATCCTATTCAGCATGTGCTCTGTAATAGGAGCAGCCTTACATGACCCCTCAGCACTCTGGGTTCACATTGGCCAGTTTGTACAGTCAGAGAAGCACCTGTCGGCCATCGCTCTACCACCTCAGTGCAACATAATGGCCAAGGAGAGCTGCAGTGATGTAATCAGATCACAGAGGTCTACAAAGCAGAAGCAGGAAAGAGAAGCTCTTTGTCAGCGTTCCTGAATGTTTCCAAGCTGAGGGTCATGACCTCCAGTCCCCCACCCTGACTCAAAGAGAGCACATGAACCTTCTACCTCCACAATGTTACACTAGCACATTGTAGTCCAGCAGGTAAGAAGGACTCAATTGTATATATACAGTTAGGTCCATATATATTTGGACTCTGACACAATTTTTGTTATTTTAGCTGTTTACCAAAACATATTCAAGTTACAGTTATATATGAATATGGGCATAAAGTGCAGACTCTCAGCTTTAATTTGAGGGTATTCACATCCAAATTGGAGGAAGGGTTTAGGAATTACAGCTCTTTAATATGTAGCCCCCTCTTTTTCAAGGGACCAAAAGTAATTGGACAATTGACTCAAAAGCAGTTTCATGGACATGTGTGGGCTATTCCTTTGTTATTTCTTTATCAGTTAAGCAGGTAAAAGGTCTGAGTTGATTCCAAGTGTGGAAGCTGTTGCTGTGAACGCACAACATGCGGTCAAAGGAGCTCTCAATGCAAGTGAAACAGGCCATCCTTACGCTGCAAAAACAAAAAAATCCATCAGAGAGATAACGGCAACATTAGGAGTGGCCAAATCAACAGTTTGGTACATTCTGAGAGAAAAAGAACGCACTGGTGAGCTCGGCAACACAAAAAGGCCTGAATGTCCACGGAAGACAACAGTGGTGGATGATCGCAGGATCCTTCACATGGTAAAGAAAATTCCCTTCACAACATCTAGCCAAGTGAAGAACACTCTCCAGGAGGTAGGCATATCATTATCCAAGTCTACCATGAAGAGAAGACTTCACAAGAACCATTCATAAGCCTCAAGAATAGAAAGGCCAGATTAGACTTTGCCAAAAAACATCTAAAAAAGCCAGCCCAGTTCTGGAACAGCATTCTTTGGACAGATGAAACTAAGATCAACCTGTACCAGCATGATGGGAAGAATATGGAGAAGGCTTGGAACTGATCATGGTCTGAAGCATACCACATCATCTATAAAACACAGTGGAGGCAGTGTGATGGCATGGGCATGCATGTCTTCCAATGGCACTGGGTCACTAGTGTTTATTGATGATGTGACAGAAGACAGAAGCAGCCGGATGAATTCTGAAGTGTTTAGGGATATACTGTCTGCTCAGATTCAGCCAAATTCAGCAAAGTTGGTTGGACGGTGCTTCACAGTACAGATGGACAATGACCCAAAATATACTGCAAAAGCAACCCAGGAGTTTTTTGAGGCAAAGAAGTGGAATATTCTGCAATGAGCCTGATCTTAACCTGCTCGAGCATGCATTTCACTTGCTGAAGACAAAACTAAAGGCAGAAAAACCCATGAACAAACAACAACTGAAGACAGCTGCAGTAAAGGCCTGGCAAAGCATCACAAAGGAGGAAACCCAGCATTTGGTGATGTCCATGGGTTCCAGACTTCAGGCAGCCATTGCCTGCAAAGGATTCTCGACAAAGTATTAAAAATGAACATTTTATTTATGATCATGTTAATTTGTCCAATTACATTTGAGCCCCTGAAAATAGGGGACTGTGTATAAAAATGGTTGCAATTCCTAAACGTTTCATACAATATTTTTGTTCAACCCCTTGAATTAAAGCTGAAAGTCTGCACTTCGCATCTCGAACGTTTCATTTCAAATCCATTGTGGTGGCGTACAGAGCCAAAATTATGAAAATTATGTCACTGTCCAAATATTTCCGGACCTAACTGTATATACATATACAATATCTCACACTATTGCAAGCCAATACATCTCATACTACTGTAACTAGATAAGGAAGAACTTAATGGAAGATGGTTTCGAGCGACAAATGTATGAAGTTGACATGTCGTTATTTCATAATGGAGAAAATTCTTTATTAGGAGTAGATGTCAAGGTAGTACTCAGCATGGGACATACAGTGTAGGAGTCAGCCATGAGGCATGGGATAGGTTAGCTATGTATGTTGATGATTCATCTGAGCTTATTGATCCTTGGCACTGGACAAACTCCCTCTTCCAGCGGAATAATGACAAGCAGTATATTGTTATTCATTATTGACCTTTCTGCTCTGACCACTGATCTGACATTATCTGAAAAACATACGCATACACAAACACTTCTCTCTCCCTTCAGCTCCCTCACTTGCTCCCTCCCCCGCCCTCTCTATCACAAACACAAACACACACACACACACACACACACACACACACACACACACACACACACACACACACACACACACACACACACACACACACGCACACACACACACACACACAAAAAGAGGCTGAAATAGACTGTAATATCCTGCTGGTTTTCCACCTGACTGGCTGGGCAGGCGTGTTGGCCCCAGTCTGCTGCAGATAATAATGACAATGGTGTGAGAGGTTGAGCGCACATCTTATTTAACAGCCTGTTAGGTAAAGCTTCCACTGCGTCGCACTGACAAATCACACACATTACTACTAATGTGCTGTGCTGACGTGAATATCAGTTACCGTGTATGTCACTGTAATCACGCTCACAGTGCCGCAGTTCCGTTCCCCAAAAACAAAACAGGTACCTACAGTAAGAAGACAAAAGCCAAGAGGGGCCCGCACCATGTGTATCTCTGTGCACCAGAGATACCATGCTTACATTTGACAGAGGATGAATTACCATAGGCAAGGAAAATTGACTTTGCATCATCACACATTTGAAGAACCCCCCTGTTTTTGACTTGCCTCATCCTAACCAGCGTGGTGATAATCATTCTGAAGTAGATCCTGCATTTCAGCACATATCCTCCCATTGCTCATCGTACTCGACTAAGTATATTGCCTCCTTTATCTTAATCTCCACATATAAGCTACTGCTTTAATTAGTACTTACAAAGGGAGGCAAATGTGTGTCGCACCAACCGTAACTACATTCAGATGTAAATAAAACATGCTTAATTCAACAGCTTCACAGAGCTACACAGAACACACACACACACACACACACACACACACACACACACACACACACACACACACACACACACACACACACATCAGGGTGACTCAGCCCCTCTGGTCCATCTGTTCCAGGACTGGGTGGGGGGATGAATGTGTGGATCAATGTCGGCTGACAGTCTGTCTGGGTGAGTGGCTGAAAGACATTGTTTGCTGTATTTCTCATAGACACAACAGAGGGATGCACCTGCCGACTCCACAATAAGCCTCCAATTCTCTCCCTAGGAGCCTGAGATGTGCTGTTATTTATGCCACCTGTCTGCAGATCCAGCAGGGGAAAAACAGCCACATGGGCGCAGTGCAACGCACCAGAAATGTTAAAGAGCCCATCATTCCCTCTGTCTGAGTGACGCTGTGGTACTTAAAGAGCGCCTCCATTCTTCAGATGATATCCTAATCGAGTGAGGCACATTAGGACGTGATTTTGTCTGGTGAAAAGCCTGATTAACACCTGTTGTCGTCTCTGTGTGTATATTACCAGCCAAGCGGTGATATAAATTATCTGCAAGTCCCTATCCTGAATTTGTCATCACTGGCTGAGTTTTCTCTCCCAGAGCATATGGCCTTCCTTCCTCTGCGTCAGTGTGTGTGTGTGTGTGTGTGTGTGTGTGTGTGTGTGTGTGTGTGTGTCTGTGTGTGTGTGTGTGTGTGTGTGTGTGTGTGTGTGTGTGTCTGTGTCTGTGTCTGTGTCTGTGTCTGTGTCTGTGTGTGTGTGTGTGTGTGTGTGTGTGTGTGTGTGTGTGTGTGTCTGTGTCTGTGTCTGTGTCTGTGTCTGTGTCTGTGTCTGTGTATGTGTCTGTGTCTGTGTGCGTGTGTTGCCCATGCAGACCAGATTAGGAATCCTATTTTAGCTATTTCTAACCAATGTTTCTATTCACCTTTGAAAGACAAACATGGATACAGCCTGGGTTTTTGTCCAAACCACAAATACTCTACTATTAATAGAATAAGCAGTTCAGGGAACATAACAACAACATAATTAACTAAAATAGACAATGGACTATAGCAAAACAAATAGAAAACATTGGGTATTAAAACTATATGTGTGTTTAACTACATGTCCCATTCATTAGTCTCAGGGTTATCATAAACCCTTTTCTAGATGACAGTGTAGAAGTGTAGAGTAGAGTCCAGTATACTAACTGCTATAAGAACTAGACCTTTATTTCTATTTCAGATTTCCATCTGAAAGGGGAGTGTCACTTACATTTACATTACATTTATGGCATTTAGTAGATGCTTTTATCCAAAGTGACTTACAACAAATACAGTTGTTTAAGTAAGTGAATCATCTATCCATCAGTCATCATAAGATAAAGTAACTGAGTAGTGCGGCTGCTGCATCCACATAGAGGCGGCGGTGCCAGGCGGCCAGCCAAGGTGGAAGAGCGGAGTGATCGGGCAGGGTTTTGGGGGCTGACCATTGCTTGCAAGTAGGGAGGTGCTGTTCCCTTTGCCGCCCGGTAGGCGAGCACCAGGGTCTTGAATCTCATGCGAGCTGCTCCTGGGAGCCAGTGAAGGGTGCGGAGGAGGGGAGTGACATGGGAGAATTTGGGGAGATTGAACACCAGATGGGCGGCAGCGTTCTCGGTGAGCTGCAGAGGCCTGATGGTGGAGGCGGGGAGACCGGCCAAGAGTGTGTTGCAGAAGTCAAGGCTTACTCTTCAGATTGATTAGACTAGATAATACATCTAACCTAGTCTTAACTTTATTTGTAATAAATTAAAGACACTTACTGTACTTCGAGGACTGCTACACTTTGAGTGGTGATGACTACAGTATATTACTATTATGCTAATCAAGGTTGTGATGGACGTTATCTGCAGTATATGCAGTGGCATTCAGCACAGGCACCAATCACAGAGCCACTTATCCGTCAGATCTAACAAGCTGTGAAAAGCCTTGACTGCTCTCATTTAAATAGAGCCATTATGAACCTTTAATTTCATGCCCTGATGCTCGGAGATAAGCTAACATGATGAGGTAATAGCTCCTATGTATAAAAGTGGGGGTGTGTGTGCGCGTGTGTGTGTGCGTGTGCGTGTATGTGTGCATGCTTGCATGTGCGTGAAAACGAATTGACTGAGAACCCTGAAACAGAAAATAAACACAACGCATTGAAGCTTTCCCGTCGACCTTAGCGGAAACTCTCCTCGTCAATATTGCTGAGGTAGTGAGGTGCCTGAAACCCAGTTCCACCCACTTCATCTGACACCCTGTTCTCTTGTCTGAACACTCTCGTCATTCTGAGCAGTTACAAACTAGCAAACAAAACAGCTCTACTGTTCACTACTTCCCAACACATTGAATGAAAACAGGAAAAGGCAGAAAAGTTGATCTAGGTGCTGTTTTATAATTAATATGGCTCCCCCCTCCCCTCCTCTCAGAGTAAACAGTGCACCCATCTGTCCTGCTTTATCCGCTCCGAAATTCACCACTTTAAATGTAAATTACCTCCCTTTGTAGGACATCAACAAGCCATAATCCCTCACTGGCTTTTACAGTAGGTAAGTGCAGTGGAATAATATTCTTGGAAGGGAGGGATAGAATTCATGCATACTTTAGTAGTATCCTTTTACCATCCCTGAACCTTTCACAGAGTGAAGGTAAGCCTGACAGGAACCTGAGCATAGCTTATTAGCTTAATAGCTTATTGAAAAACAAAATAATAATGTTTGATTTGGACACCTAATAGATTCAACTGTATATACATTGGGGTGGGGTGGGGTCAATGATAAAGTCCAATTCCCAGAATCATCAACAAGGTCTACTGAATACTAATTTGCCCATGTCTATACCTTGACTCCATTGATCACTGATTATTGTCTATACTGTAATACACCTCTCTGGAGTACAGAGCTAGATGTGGTGTTCTAAGTGGTCAGATGGACAGTGCAGAGAAGAAGTTACCTCGTACTCCTGGGAGAAGTGGAGGCTGTCGTTGGCCTTCAGGCGCTCAATGTGTTCGGCCAGGTCAGTCGTGGAGATGGCCGGGTGTTCCCTCATCCCTGTTGGAGAGAGGAAGAGGTGGTGAATACAATCACACACACACACACACACACACACACACACA
Source organism: Argentina silus (assembly GCF_951799395.1). Classification (NCBI taxonomy): domain Eukaryota; kingdom Metazoa; phylum Chordata; class Actinopteri; order Argentiniformes; family Argentinidae; genus Argentina; species Argentina silus. Next base: position 10,165,277 of record NC_139660.1, on the reverse strand, counting down.
CACACACACACACACACACACACACACACGCACACACACACACACACACACACACACACATTGCACACACACACGCGCGCGCAAACACACATGCACAAACAGTGAGAAATGCAACCAGAGAGCTGATTCATGTGCAATCACAAAGCACATAGCTAATTGAGAGTGGTGATATGGAAAGTGTGTGTACAATAGTGAGAGAGATCGAGAGAGAGAGAGGGAGATCGAGAGAGAGAGAAGGGGTGATATCTAACTGTAGCTCTACAACACAATGCTGTGGTCACTCGTGTGATGTGAGTGAGTGAGTGAGTGAGTGAGTGAGCACTGATTGGTTGGCTGTAGCCCACAGCAGCACAAGTGTGAGTGGGAGGGGTTAGTGAGGAGGAGTGGGACATCAACAGTATCTCGTTACTCTAAATAGAACAACAGGTCACTCTCCCATGAGCTGCCCTTGAGAGAGGCTAGATGACATCACAAATCTGAAACAATATTCGTTCATAATTGATACGTAATATTTAGTTATAAAAAGAACCAGCCACAAAGCAAAATCCAGCACACAGTTGTTGCCTGGAAATCTAATTATCCGAAGAGTGAAACATCAAATACAAAACTTTTCAACACAACACATACTGTATATCCATCTCTTTCAGAGGAAAAAGAGCTTAGGGCTTCAAAAGATCAATCGATGTAGGGACAACCATTCAGCTTGGCTTTGCCCCCAAAGCAATATGACAATATTATCCCCAATAAGACACAACAGAGAACAGACACAACAGCACTAAAACAACAAACAAACACAAGTACAAATGCAGTAACGATGGCTTCAGAGATCAAATATTCTTCACATTGCAACACTCAAGTTATGAATTTGATTAAATTCACAGCTTATTGTAACTGCTTTATCATCTAATTAGATTACTATGACATATCTTAACCCCTGTCCTCTCCCTTTAACCTCTCAACGCCCACAGCCATCCAACCAAACACTCTGGATAGTTCTCAGCTGTGACAGTTGTGATGGCCAGCCTGCGGAGAGGAAGTGAATGAGGTGGTGGGGTGGGGGGTGGTGTCCAGTGACTGAGCTACAAATCAAACTTGTCATACAGACACACTGCAGCTAGCACAAGCTGAGATGGCCTTGATGACACACAGAAAACAGCAGTGGAATAGAGGAGGGAGGAGAGATGGAGGGAGAGGGTGGGAGGGAGGAGAGATGGAGGGAGAGGGTGTGAGGGAGGAGAGATGGAGGAAGAGGGTGGGAGGGAGGAGAGATGGAGGGAGAGGGTGGGAGGGAGGAGAGATGGAGGGAGAGGGTGGGAGGGAGGAGAGATGGAGGAAGAGGGTGGGAGGGAGGAGAGATGGAGGGAGAGGGTGGGAGGGAGGAGAGATGGAGGGAGAGGGTGGGAGGGAGGAGAGATGGAGGAAGAGGGTGGGAGGGAGGAGAGATGGAGGGAGAGGGTGGGAGGGAGGAGAGATGGAGGGAGAGGGTGGGAGGGAGGAGAGATGGAGGAAGAGGGTGGGAGGGAGGAGAGATGGAGGGAGAGGGTGGGAGGGAGGAGAGATGGAGGGAGAGGGTGGGAGGGAGGAGAGATGGAGGAAGAGGGTGGGAGGGAGGAGAGATGGAGGAAGAGGGTGGGAGGGAGGAGAGATGGAGGAAGAGGGTGGGAGGGAGGAGAGATGGAGGGTGATCGTTCCACCTCAGCTCACAAAAGTAACAACATCACAGCACATCCAGGGGTTTGGGTGACCCTTCTTTCACACTGCCACTTTGAGGTTTGGCTTAAGCTGGATACATATTGTTGTTTGTGTAAGCTGTGATGTTGCAACCCGTGAAACTGATGTAGAGTGACCCAGAGAATATGAGAGAACAGAAATAATGAGAGAGAGAGAGAGAGAGAGAGAGAGAGAGAAATAGAGTGAGAGAGAAGAAGGGGTGAGATAGAAACAGATAAAAAAAAAAAAAACTATTAGAGAGATAAAGAAAAGGAGAGGGATGGGGAGAGACTCAAATAGGTAGAAAACACAGGAGGAATGGAAACTAACTTGGAGTGTTCGGGCAACTGGGGGCACTGGAACCTGCGGGGAGAAGATGGGGTAGATGGGTAATATTCAACAACAAGTATCAGAGGGATCATCCACGTTAAAGAGGCAAGATGAAAGAGAAGAGGGAGCACAGGGTAGATCAGGATCAGAGAGACAGTACAGAGATACCGTACAGAGAAGACCAAGGCTCTGTAGATAGATACTACAGCCTTGAGAGAGCCTGATTCTTATGCCCACTGTGGAATTAGAACAGTCCTCACACATTCAGCCTGTCTGTCCATGTACGTACTGGAAGTGCTGTCCACATATGTCAGTGCTACCCATAGATCAAAGGCCCCACTTTTTCTTTACTAAGGAACTAAGATAGTAATTGTCCAACATACACAATTGAAGGTATACTGTATTTGATCTTGACTGGGTACTGAAAATTTAGACACAGCTTTGAGGAGTGAACTGAGCTTTTTAGAACACCAGCCGCCTGGCGGGTCTTCATTGTGTTCAAGAAGGACACCAAGGGGTATGAGCCAAATTAGTCAAAGTACCTGCCTCTATTTGTGTAAACAACATCTGCCAAATCCCCCCCATTGATAAGAAATTTACAAGCTGACTATTAAATAGGAAACAACAAAGAACCCCCCCCCCCCTCCCCAAAGACAAGCTATGTGATGGATCTAGCTTCAAAAACACCCACAGAGTGAAAAGAGAAAAGAGAAGAGACAGAGGGGGAGAGAGAGGGAGGGGGGGTAAAAACATAGAAAGAGGAATGAGAGGGAGATAGAAGAGATGGAGAGTTAGAGCAGAGACAGGGGGAAAGAAACGAATAGAAAGGAAGAGCACACATAGGGGTAGAGAGCAAGTTAGGAAAGGTCCTCTCCTGTGAGTCTGTTGGCTTTATTCCTGTGCTGGGTTCAAAGCTCAGGACTCTCCACAATGCTTTCAGCAGCACTGTTTAATTACTGTCCAGGGTCAGTGCAGCCTGCAAGGGGTGGCCTGTTACCAAGCAAACTCTGTCTCTGTCACTTTCCTTCACTGTGAGATGAGAGAGGACACCTACCCGGGTATTACACTAGCCCCATGTTAACTATTTTACTTGAACACGAATCCACCAACATACAGTAATCAAGGTTGTGCTGTGAGTTAGATTTAATGACATCTTCTTGAAAAATGGTTGCATACACATTTCCTAGGGACTTCATCATAGTTTAGTTTATGTAGGGGAGAGTGAAAGAGGGTGACCCCTGGCTGCTACAGTAACTAGTGGTCAGATTTACACCTTGTTTGAGACTTGGAAAGACATTGGAAACATTTCAGCATGGCTGAAATTGTAATCTGGATGAGTGAGTCTGTGTCAGTGAGTGTGTGTGTGTGTCTGCTAGTGTGTGAGTTGATGTGAGCTTATGTGCGCGTGGGACCATACTTTACCTTGTGTCTGGTAGTTGAGTCTCCTCATCTCCACAGGGTCTGAGGAGTGGGCCAGCAGTGAGTCCTTAACCCCAGCTGAGTGCTCATCCTTGGCTGAGGGAGAGGCTCGCTTCCTGGGGAGACAAGCAGAAAATGATGAGAGGAACCCCAAACACACACATAGCAGCAGCGCACTAGCTGTGCAAGTCAACCCCGAATTACAAATTGACAACCAGACTCAAAACCAAAATGACAGTGCTGTACAATTGTGACGAAGGGAATAAGCATTTTTCTTTAGTGAATTAGTATGCCATTCCCCAGGTGAGGCCTTTTGTGTGTGGAGTGCCCACTTCAGTGTCTCCACAGCTGGATGTAAAGTGGTGACATAGTTTTGGGTTGCACTCATTAAAACCTCTAATTTCACCGATATGAATGTGTGAAAACAAACAGGCGGAGCAATTAGCGGATCAGCCGGGTGACAGAGAGGCTGGCTAATTGCAGCAGTGGAGAGAGAGAGAGAGCGCATCTGGTGGAGGTGTCTTAGTCCCTATGTGCCATGTCTCCTAATCCTAGCATGCTTACTGATGTCTTAGCGTTGCCATGTTACAGCTGCCACGCTAATGCGCTAAAGTGCTATCACTCCGACATGTCTCTGAGTGCATGGCTGAGTGCTGGTGTCTCAGGGGTGGATGTATTATTAGTGTTGCCATGCAGGCATGGCTTAGGGATGTATCAGTCATGTTTGCCCTAAACTTAGAGATGGAGGGCATTGCAGAGATGAAGCTAAAGGATGGAGGCATGAAATAAGGGTGAGAAGCCCTTTGTTATTTTCACTATATTGCCAAGGGAACATAATTCTTTTTTAACTGCAAGTTTGGCATTTACTTTCAAAGGCAGTGCTGCAGGTGTGTGTGGGTGGATGGTTGAGGAAGAAACAACAGACTTGGATGTCTCAGATATGATTACTCTGAGAGACAGATCAACAGGATCTGTTAACTCTGCACTCAAAGCTTGCTGTGAGCGCCACACACAAACACATGCCTGCACACGCACGCACACACACACACACACACACACAGACACGCCCACGCACACACATGCGCATACACATGCCCACGCACACCCACCCACCACACACACACACACACACACACACACACACACACACACACACACACACACACACACACACACACACACACACACACACACACACACACTGTCAAAACTCAGATATGGCTCCTGAAAAATGCTCAGCAGCACACAACTGAAAGACATGGCGTGTGTTCTTGGCAGTGTAACAGAAACAAAGAGCATGTCAATCTGTCACTTCACATCAATGGCATCAGTCAACTCTGAGGGGTTTGACCCAAAAGCAGATGTTTGAGCAGTGTGACAGCTTAGCCAGGGCGGTTGTAAAGCAGTGTAAAACAGGGAGAAGTACTAACCTTTCTTGCTTGCTACGTCCACAGAAAGCAAGGGGAGAAAGTGAGCAAGGAAAAAGACAGAGAGAAAGGGAAATTACAGTCTGTCAGCAGCAGGGATGGCACACAGTGCTGTGGATGGGAACAGCACCTGACTTACAAGATCTTTAATCCCCCCCCCCCCCCCCCCCACCCTGTTTTTTGTCAGATGTCGACGCTGACATTTAGAAAATTTGTTTTTCCACAGCAGGCCCAGATCTAAATGGCTGCCACAATGATCATCTGCATCAAGTTTTTAAGATTATTTTTTCTTTACAACCCTTTTTCTTAAGATGCATACTCTGGAAGAGAAGGGGAAAACTATCTGCAGTCTGAGTTATTGAGTTGATTACTTTCTCTGTTGTTGGACAGGTTGTCTGATAATATACTCTGGTGCTTTGGGTTATTTGAGGTACATACAGTATTGTATTTAGGGAGAAATACAGAAGGCTATATTCTGCAACTAGCTTTCTGGTATCAACTACTGTATGCCATCCCAATATTGTGCTGGCAGAAGAGAAGAGTGGACTCATATAGTTTGGATTTGCCCATACTTTATAGCTTTTGCTGAGCTGTGATTGGCTGTGGGGAAATGGTAAAATGTAGAGATCGAGCTAGTAGTCTTTATGGTGTTGAGGTTACATTCATGTATATTAGTGATCTTTTAGAGCAAAAAGACTGCTAAGTCATACAAAGTTGCTATTGCTATTAGTGAGGGTTTAAGAGCAATGTCCACTCAAATAAGCATCTGCAATTGGGTCACTTTAAAGATTTCTCTCATTTTCTGTGAAGAAATTCTCCACCCTTATCCCATCTAAGCCATGCCCTGGCTGGCTTATCCACATGCGAGAGCAGCTAAAGCTCTCTGCACTCACTGACAACTGCCCTCAAAGCCAAAAGGACTTAGACCTGAATAAAAGACTTTGAAGTTCAGCTAAGTTTGGCTCAGTACTTTTCTTTCTCTGGTTGGTATATGAGAGAGAAGCTCTGCTGGTTCTAGTCGCCAAAGTAAGGAGGACCACCACTACCTCACAATCTATTTATGGAAAGAATGAATAAGAGAGGAAAGAAAGAGAGGGAGGGAGAGTTGCACAGATAGCAAGCGACAGAGAGAGGAGGCCCAGCCCGGCCCGGCCCAGCCCAGCCCAGCCCAGCAGGGTTTTAGCTGAGATGTCATCACTAGCGGAATGCGCCATATGGATCCCCCCCAATCCTAACCATAGCAGAGTCAGCCACCTCCAGATGTCTGGCCTAAGGACAGCCCCATTCAAACAGAGCAGAGAAAACATGGCCCAACTGTTAACCTGGGAAAGGAGGGCCGCGGGGTACCTGACAGAGCCTTCTCCCATATGCTGAGGATCAAGGAGCCTCCAGGCTCAGCCAAGCAAGATGAATCTCTCTCTTCATGTAGAAATCACTCAACTCTAACGGCATTCATTTACAATAATCTTTAATACAAGATCTTAAACAGACTTCTGTACTAAAAAGAAGAAAAGTCTGCAGGGACCGCTCAGAAATGTTGGACAAGTGGACAAAATCAAGATAAACATAAAATAACACAAACCTCCAGGACACAAGGTTAGGGTTACTGCTGAAGTATTGATCTCAAAATATGAAAAGATTATCTGAGGAGAACAGTGGCAGAGTGTGTCAGTCTACCCTCAGTGCTGTCACTCTCCTCATAATACAAGCATGTAGCTGACTGGCAGAGCAGCCGTTGGCGTGGCAGTGGGCTCACCTCTTGAAGAGCAGGATGGCAATGACGATGATGATGATGAGGACGACGGCGAGGACTGGGCCCATGACCCACAGCATCTCAGGGTCATCAGAGTGGCGGGACATGCCGCTGTGCAGCTTCACTGTGATGGGGTCTGAGTAGGGGCTGGCTGCAAACGTCCTCTGCTGCAGGAGGGAGGGAAGGGAGGGAAGGTGTGAGAAGGAGGCACCACGTACGGTCTGCTGTGAGGGCTTTAAAGTATGGATGAGGCTGGAGGAAATCAATCTTAAATACATTCTTCCCATTTAAAATATGCAAAGACAAATCATACTAATGAGCTAAAGGAAGGCATAAATAAGATGAATGAACATCCTTTATGGTCCTTAGATGCAGCGATGCCACATGCAAAATCAGATGCAAAATTGGGCCTGAGCAGTGATAGGCATATGGAGACCTTGTGCTTCAATTTGCTTTTGTGCGTCTGCCCCAAACAAACACAAACTTAGCACCAATATAGTAGGTGGGGCAGTAAATTGATGTGTCGGTGGACTTGTCAAGAGGAGTTGGCACATTGAAACACTGATGACTTACCACGTTCAATAATTAAAAATAGGCGAAAATAGACACTTATTTGAACATAACAGGCAGCAGTTAATAATCCAACATACCACCAGTACATCCTTTATAAATACTATATGTAGAAGTAGGCCTAATATATACAGTATTCTCGCATGACTAAATTCTGTAAGATATATTCCCTAAAACATCATACATCGATCGCCTCTGCTCTCTGTGCCAATTACTATTTTGTGAATTTTGTCGTCATATTGACAGGAGGGATAACATTCATTTAGTGAATTTTACTCCGAAGATCCATACATCTGAGTAAATGTGCACCTGGAGCAGGGGCGATCATGCAGTGGAGGGGAGGACTTACATAGACATATTGTATGGTAGTTTAGTAGTTTGGGAGTTTTTTCCCCTCCCATTATTACCATGGATTAAATAAGTGGAATTTGACAACTTTCAGGATGATTCTAACAACCATCTTTTTACTTTGTGCGTAAAGGCCCACAAAACACATTTTCCATGAAGTAGGTATGCAGCAAAGGGGCGCACAGAGAGATGGAGAGAGGGAGCCGGTGTTGAGGGAGGAGAAGACGGCTCTTTGTGGAGGAGGGGTAACTGGGGAGGGTGACAAGCACTGGGAAGTAGATGCATCAGGGGCCTTCGAGGACAAATCCGATAAAGTTCACACCATTGCCACGCCCTCCGGAAGGCAGAAGAAAACTCACTGGCATTAAGCAATATCCCAACCTCAATGGCAGGGGAAGAGCAGACACTCCTGTGAGAGAGCTGAAAATAACCCAGGGCTGGAGACAGAGATGAGCAGGGGTGACTGGCTTAATAAGTCAGCAGGTGTGTGGGGGCGATTGCAGGATACATGTAGGATTTGAGTGTGTTTATCTGCTCATGGCATATGTGTACTCAAATGTAATAATGCCTCTTGGACACTCTCCTGCTCTCTGGGTCTGTATCTTTATCATACGGTGGGCATCAGCACCCATGCCTAGTCCCACCTCATTGTCACAACCAGCAGTGCTGCAGTACTTGATTTCTATAGTGCTGGAATGAACCTCTATGTCAGCGGCAGTTTATTTTTCGAATCAATTAAAAAGCTAATTAAAAAGCCATTAAAAAAAGGTGTTCTGTCATAAATTTCCAAAGAAGGGTTCTTGCCACCGAAAAAAAATGATCTCTTTTCACCTTGATAGAGTTGTTTGCAGAGAGGGCGGGTACAAGGCTTAATACTGGCGTCACATAATAAAGTTAAATGGATCAATTTGCAAGGCATAATTCACTTTAAGTAACTGCGTTCGTTGTCACTTTGTGTTCCCCCTGACAGGCGGCGGAAGTTTGACTCTATTAAAGAATGAAGCTATAAATACGCCTCTTGCCAGATGCCTGACTGAGGTCTGGCTCCATCAGGCACATTCACTCATTATGGAGAAGGCAGGGCCAGTGAGAAATCACTATTGGTAGCACCAATCACTGTACAGAGAGGTAGTACCATGCTGATACTACACACCAAATGTTAAAGGGGCATGGTTGCTCGTAGAATCTGATGCTTTCTGAGCCTGAGAAAGTCCTTGGGGTTTTTGTCAACTCCATGGCAGAAATCGTGATATCAATTCTAAGGGATATTCTGGCTCATCTCTCTGCTCCCTCCCCGCGTCTCTCCTCCTCCCCCCCCCCCCCCCTCTCTCTCTCTCTCTTTCTCTCTCAGTCTCATCTCCTCACTCTACTAGCTGTAGCTCTTTCTTGTACTTTAGGCAAAGTGCAGCAGGCAGCACAGATAACTTTCTTTGAAAAAACGCCAGCAGTCATGCCTCTTAGACACAGTCGATGGGACCCAAACAAAAGGGCACATTTAGATATTCACAGAGGGGGAAAACTTTGGGAGTGATCAATCTGAGCGACACTATCTGATAGAAACAAATCCCATGGAGTGAATAATATGCTGCCTCTACACTTACAACTGTGGCATGGGTCCTTGTATCACTATAAAATAGTGACTGAAAAGTTGATGCAGAGAAGGAAGGAAGACTGCTAGAAATGGATGGGGAGGATGAATATAGTCTTATCTTTCCATTGTTTCTCCCATAATCATGCTTTACCTAACAAAACTAATGAAATGAGTGGAAACAAAAGCTGACTGTAATGCGGGTTGACAGCTTTATTTTTTCCCGGAACGCATAGGACCCTTAGCAGACTCCCTCCTCAGGATCCTCACACACACCCACTCTATCTGTGACAAACAGGACAGCAGCCAGGGGCTTCAGCTTACTCCCCAAGCTGCAACCCTTCTTCCTACCACCTTGCTTTCTCTCTTTCTCTCTCTCTCTCTCTCTCTCTCACACACACACACACACACACACACACACACACACACGCACACATGCACGTGTACACGCAAGCACGCAAGCAGGCACCACACACGCACCACTCAAGCACGCACGTGCGCTCTCTCTCTCTTTCTCTCTCTCTCTCATATTCTTAAGTATCTCCCCCTCTCTCATTTCAACAGCTCTCTCATCCACATATCTCTCTAAAATGGATGCCACATCTCTCACTTTCTCTGCTTTCTCTGTTTATTTCCCTTAGGTTCCCTCTACCAATCCCTCATCCTCCATTAAGCTCTCTCTCTTCTCTCTCCTCACCCCTCACTCTCCTCTCCTCACCCCTCACTCTCCTCTCCTCACCCCTCTGTCACTCCAACATGGTTCTCTCCTCTGTGGAAACTGGGACTCTCTGTCGAGCGTTCTATCGCGCTCTCTCCTCCTCTCTCTCTCTCCTCTCTGCTGTAAATGATCGTACTGTTTATATGGCCTGTTTCTTTTATCCAATTTCACAGTTCCCAGCTTGTTTACCAGCCATGGGAGCCACATAAAACTGTGATGCCCTTTCTCTCCAGTCCCCCGTCTCTCCCTCCCTCCCCCCCACCTTCCACCCTGCCAGCAACCCTGCCATAACTATAAAAGTTGAGCTCATTTCCCTTTTTTCAGGGAATGGGATTACGGTGCTATTTTCTCCTAACTTGAATTAGAATCAACTATATATCTTTCAGTGCATCACAGATCTGTTGAAATAGCCGTATGAGAGACTGATGCAGGGGTGACCTGGGAGACTTTGCACCCTCACAATGCTAGTTGTCAAGAAACAATTGGATTACCAAAATTGAGAGTTAGTACTCAGAGTTATGCTTTGAAATTGTTTGTCTGATCAATTGTTCTTGTCGTTTCCATGTGCTGTACAGATACAGTGGAGGAGCAGACTGAACAACCAGACACCATGTCATCTAAACAGAAACCAATTACCAGTAGGATGACACTGAATGACACTTGAGCGTGACAAGGGTCATTATTTCTCCATGAGAGAACATGACTCATGGATATGACTCATACCGCTGAAGACCCCTGAGTGAGGCTTTATTCATTTGTTCCATAGAGATAAGAAAATACCACAATCCTCAATAGACTGTAGAGTAATATTCACCTTGGCCATAGATATAGTAAATGAAGACCAACAGTCCTTCCTTTCAAGGAGGACCTATATGACACAATAGCAGTGTTGTTGTAAGCACTAGTTTTTAATGTGATTCTAGGGCTGCTGTATGATATGTGGGTGAGCTGATAGGTGTGATAGTTAGTGATGGGACGAAGAAGGTGTGCAGTGGCTGTCACTCACAGAGTCGTGGTCTTTCAGGGCTGCCAGGACAAAGCACAGGTACTGCTGCTGGCCTGGGAGGGGCTTGTTGTGGAAGCCGTTGTACTTCTTCTCATCTCCCAGAGTGAAGGTTTCAGGCAGGGCCTCCAGCTTGGCAGCGACGTAGGGCCTGAGGAACTCCTGGCTCTGTCTCTTCCTCCTCCTCCTCAGATTCAAGTCGGAGCTAGCCTCCAGGAGCTGACACAACATGACAAAGACACAGTAGACACTTAGACAGTCACTTATACACTGTATATACCTATTCAAATACAATGTGTACAACTATGCATAATAGGCTGTCGGTGGTCAAAAGTGAAACATTAATGTGTATATGGAATAATGTTTTACACATTTCTATAGTAAACCAGACATAACATTATATATTAACTGCCCCTCCTGCACCTCTATGTGACCTCCAGAAGCAGTGTCAGAGGGTATAGTTTTATAAGATGGTGTGGGTGTGTGTATGCATCACTGGAGGCTGGTGTAGGGAGAAATCGGAAGACATGCTCACTATAATGTATGAAATGGAATTAGGAATGGAATGGAATCAAGAATGGTGGAATGGAATCAAACACGTGTTTGATTCCATTCCTCATTCCATTCTATGCATTCAAATCCTCTGATTTCTACCTCCACCAGCCTCCTCTGGTGTGTTCACCACTTGCCTATTCTGTAGTCTCAGTGCCAACTCTACCAGGGCTACCTACTTAAAACACTTCATGGTCAAGGTTTCAAAGCCAAGCAGAATAAACAAGTATTATCATCCCCCTTTGTAAATGGTGGTTTAAGGCCCAGTGAGCATGTCAGGGAAAAATCTACAATTCTGATCCTTGAAAAACATTGTATTGTAAAGTAAACTACCCCTGTGACCTTGTCCCTTGTTACTTTTACAACTGACTTTCTAAAAAAACAGTTTCTCAACAAAAACTGCAGCAATAGCAGTGATTTAGTCTGATGAAAAAAAAGACTTTGACAAAAAGGAAGTAGATCTTGCTGTCTCAAGGATGCTTTAGATCCAGCTATATTTATTTTACACGCTCTATACAGTTTTTGGTATTCAATAGGCTGCACAACATTTTCAGGTATTTTTTCTGCAAACGGCAGTACATTGAGAGAAAGCAAACTCATGAGAAAGCAGAATAAGGTAAGAAAGTCCACACTAATAACACAAAAAAAAAATGCTAAGAGCAGCTTTTTACAAGTGTTTTAAGTGCCTCAAACACTAAGAAGTTGTAAAGCGTACTTGCTTAAACTGAAAACTTGAATGTAAAGGGCAAAAGTTCACATGTATGGTGAACAAACATTAAGCCGTTATTCACAGTCTTGTCTTGTATTAGCTTTGGCTTGTCTTTGTATTAGTTTAGAGGACACTGACAGATGGATGTACTGTATGATGTTTTAAAGATTATTGTGGGAATTATGGAACACACACAGACAGACACACACACACACACACACACACACACACACACACACACACACACACACACACACACACACTCACCTCATCCAAGTCCATGTCCTCAGGGTTCTCCCACCTGCGTAGTGTGGCTGGTGTTACAGGAACCACCACTATGTAGTACCACCTGTGGAGAGAAAGAGACAGGCTGAGTATGACAAGTGAGTGAGCAATACATGCATACTGTACAGTATGTGGCTCAGAGTATCATTGCCTGTGCATGTTCTAGATCTCTACATGCTGTCTGTGTTTAGCCTCAATCTATAATGAATACCTCAATACATTCTTCATACCCAGAAGTGCTCAAACAGAGAAATGTCTCTTTACATCTTTTCCTTCTGATGGCACACACACACACACACACACACACACACACACACACACACACACACACACACACACACACACACACACACACACACACACACACACACACACACACACACATACACGCACGCAAGCAACATACGCACGCATGCACGCATGCACGCACACACACGACATGCAAGCAATGTACGCACGCATGCACGCACGCACACACGCGCACACACACACACAGACACACGCTGAAAAGGTCTGGCAGGGGAATTACGATGCTGATTGTATTTCTAAATTAGTTTTTTTTTCTTTATTACTCCTGCTGGCTCTGTTTATTACGGCTTACTTGCTGGCTGTTTATTTGAGAAACAAACACTTGAAACACAATTAAGTCTGAGTAATTCGCAGCCTGTCTGCCTGAGTTGGGTAAAAAATACCTTCTACAAAAATTGCAGCTTTTGCATTGGGCTCCTCATTCACTAGGTATCATTTTTAAAGATAACTCTTGAATACATTGCTTTCTGCCACCCTAAAAGTGCTGAGGGCTCTGATAAAGCCTGTGCTTGTGGAGCCGTGTGGGTACCCATGTGGGTAGTGGTTGTAATCATGAACCCAGAGTGCAGGAGTGGAGGGAAACTGCAGGTTGTGCTGCTAGGAGGCCAGACTAATTCCTAATAGTGCTCTCTGCTGCTGTCTGAGTGAAAGAAATGTGAAAATAACAGTAGTTATGAGCTGTGAATAGCAGGAGGTAAACAAAAGGGCTGGAGTTCCTCTCCAGACAGCCCCGGCTGACACCTTTGTGTTTGAGATATTGATTTAGCATTAGCATAGGAAGCCATGTATTTTCTGTATCTCTGACGAGGCCATTGGAAAGTCCAGACAGCTCAGACTGTGTGCGTCATCCCAAATCCTCTCAATGCTTCTTACTAAGCAGCTGTGTGTTACTTTTAAAAGTATGGCTTTAGGGGATATGGCCTCCAGCCATAGATGAATACATGAGGTAGCAAATATCCAGATGCACAAACAAACCATTACTGTTGAGAGGTAGCTCGCTGTATCCTGTGCCTATGATAAATACACTTTGATTTGATTTTGATTTGATTTGAGAATCTATGGTATATTGATGATGTTTTTACAAATGAGGATAGTGATGATAGTGATGGTAAAATTCATGATAATGCAGTAAGTGTGACGGGGAAACTCAGAGACTCTGACTGTTATTTTAGTTCACCATTATCAAGTGTTTCCCTGTGTAATGGTTATAATGAGGATATGAGGTGAGGGATAGAGGAGAGGGACAATTTCAGGAGTGAGAGTGATGGCTATAAGAACACACACTGACCTGACTGGGGCTGTAGTGGGGACTTTGGGCAGGGTGATGGTCAGTTGGCCCCCTTCCTCAGGGTCGTGTGCGTAGCGGATGGGCTTGGTGTTGAGCAGGTCTGGGGCAGTGCGGATGGACACCTGCTGCTGCAGACCCCCAGCGCTGTTCCCTCTGCTCATCAACACAAAGGAGTAGTCTGTGTCTGGCTGCAGCTGCGTGATCAGCTTCCTCTTCAGGTTCCCCTGCACCTCCACACTCTGTTGGTTGTACAGGATCTGCCAACAGGGGGTGCTCTGGTCAATGACTTTCTCACACACACAGAGCACTTCTTGGCTTCAGAGGTCATGCATGCATACAATTTAACCTTTATCATATTTATGGAAATCATATACCTTTGTCATTGTATTAGAAAAAGTCAGAGAAAAGAGTGAATACAATCATTAGAGGATATAATTGTAGAATTATCTAAGTTGATTCCAATGGAATTTCCATTTCAATTCAGACAGTAGTCCGGTCCATTGTGTACTGCTGAGCCTCTTGTCAGGATGGACATGTCCTTACCTTGAAAGGCACTTGAGACTTGTAGGTTTCTGGCACTTCCCAAGTCAGCAGAACAGAGGTTTTCATCACAGCTTTCACACCAAAGTTTTTGGTGAACTCTGGGGGAGACAGACGGTGAATTATATAGGAGGGCTGTCATCTGTACTTTAACAGGACAGCTACGGGGACCCTGGAGCACCTTGAGAGTGCAGTGCTGCTACAGCAACAATAGCACGGCAGATACAGCTGGGTGTATGCTATAGAAGAGAGCTGACAAACTGCTTGTGAAAGAGCCATCTAAGGAGAAAATTGATTTGAAATCGTTGATGTTCATTGACCTGGACCTTTAATGAAACAGCAATGAACAGCATTAAGAGATGTTATTACATTTACCTTTAACATAAGCTTACGCATGATAAAACTTTGAAGCTATGAGCTTTACTGTGACTGCACATAGAGCTAACTCACTTGGAAGACATCTTTGAAGACTGTAGAGCGACTGCTTGAGAGAGACAAGAAAATAAAAAAGTGCCCTAATATGAACGTGAAAGAGCGTTCCATGGGCCCTGTACTGGTTATGCTGGACTGATTATGCCACCGTGGTCCAGTTAGCACCAGCTTCCAAAAGCAATGCATCTGTTCTTCTCTCCTGCCATCTGCTCTGCCTGCTCTGTGAGAGAGAGGTAACGTATGTGTGCATTCCTGGGTCTGTGTAGGTGGTAAGTCTACATCTGCGTGGGTGTTTGTGTGCACATACAAATTAGCAGAACTCACTGGGTATAGAGGTAGCTATGGCCTCCTGCTTTGTGTGTGTGTGTGTGTGTGTGTGTGTGTGTGTGTGTGTGTGTGTGTGTGTGTGTGTGTGTGTGTGTGTGTGTGTTTATGTGTGCACGCTTGCTCGCTCGCTCACCGGGCATGGAGGTAGACATGGTCCTGCTCTGGATGCTAGGGCACAGAGGTCCTGCTCCCTTGCTGGTGAAAGCTCGTACACGGATGTCGTAGGTGGTGTCTGGCTGAAGGCCCTGGATGGTCATCTGGGTCTCCTCTGTGCTGTTGGTGTGGTTCTGCTGACTGTTGATGTCGCGGTACACCACCACGTACTGCACAATCCTGCCATTCCTCTCTGGCAGCAATGGGGGCTCCCAGGCCAGCTTGGTGGTGGAGGTGGTCAGTCCCACCACGCTCAAGTTCTGAGGGTAGCTGCTGGGCACGTCGTCCGGTGTGGTGATCTCCTTGGCGTACTCCTCACCGTTGCCTGCCCGGTTCTTGGCGCACAGTTTGAAGATGTAGGTGGCGCCCTTGTGCAGGCCTGTGACGGTGAAGTGGTCGTCTGTCTTCTTGAAGTCTCGAACGGTGAAGGTCTCCTCCTCAGCCCTCTTGTACTGCAGCTGGTAGCCCACGTGCTCCCCCACCATATCCTTAGGAGGCTGCCACTGGATCAGAGCTGTGTTACCTATGGTGGTGCTGATCATCATTGTGGGCTTGCCTGGGACTAAGGGGGAGATGGAGAACATAATCATAATCATACCTAACACATATGATTACTACTATTCACCAGTTTAAGCTATTAGTAATGGACAATTCTTAACATTAGGGTTCCATTAAAACTATGGGCAAGCACTAAATGAATGAGAGCCTGCTGATATAATAGTCGTTTTACATCATAGCTACCAGTGAGAGTGCTGTGCTTGTTGCAGTGATGACCGTGGTGACATTGCCACAGCAACCCACACTTGGCCCCTCCTCCTCAACCACTGACATCTCTAGGACCTGAACTCTACATGAACTCAACTTCCACCCTCTCTAAACTACAGACCCATGAGTCACAACACACAGCCCTGACATGCTGCAGACTACCAGCCTTCACACACCTGCTCCTGTGGTGGTGACCACCTTGGCCTTGCTGCGTGCTCCGTCCCCCTTGGTGGTGTAGGCAGCCACGGTGACAGAGTAGGTGGTCTCTGGGAGGAGGCCTGTGATGATGGCCTCCTGGGAGGAGGGGGGGAGAGGAAGAGGCACAAACACTTTGGATCAGACTACAGCCACAGCTCTGACTGCCCAGCCCTCCACTGCAGGCCACTTAAGCAGATAAGGCACTGAAGCGCACACAAGACATAAGTCATCTTTGCTTTTGAAACACTCCCAAGACATCCCAGGCATAAAAATGATATTTTTGAGGAACAAGTCAAGTGAGGGTAAGGAACAAACAAACCTGAAATGGCTTTAGAGGAAATACACTTCTGTCACTTTCCCCTGTGGTAATATTGTGGTACAAAACCTGAGCTGATACCATGTATACTAGTGTGTAATGGATTTTTTAAAGGAAACATTCTCAGGCAGTGGGGTCACCTTGGTGGTTAGCCCTCTTAGGAACTGATCTAGAGTACATCTGTCCTCGAGATGCCTGGCTCTCTCAACTGGTTCTCCTTCATGAGGAGCTGTATATCAAATCATTCAGTTTATTTACGGAGGCATAGAAAAACTTTAGGTTGCATAACACTATCTCGGTAGGATTATTGCACAATGTTATTGTAATATATATTTAGACTTTTTGAAAATGAATTTTCTTTGACAATGTAAAACCCAAGGTGCTGTTATCATAACAGACAAATCTTAAAATGTTATGTTCATCACTCATGCTATATACTGTCTCTAAGAGTAATTTTTCTCTGTATTAAGATTCTTCATCTTTTTTCATTAGAGAACATTAATATAGATGGTAAGAAAAAGCAGCTCAGAAAAACAAAAACAAAACAAAAACAAAGACCAACCTTGGATTATGCAACCCAAACAAAAACACGGCAGACACTCATGAGGATAAGCCACACTCAAAGCATTCTGGGGTGTCCCTGAGCTCATAAAAGACTTGGAAGGTCTTTTTCCTTTGAATAATCGTGGATCCAGATCAGAGCTGAAGAGTAGATGGTTGTGCTTCAGATGAGAGAAAGCTGGGGCAAGAGGGGGGTTTCCAGTCGAAGAGAGAACACCCAGGGCGCTTCTCCCCCCTTAACCCCCCCCCCCCCCCCCCACCCCACCCTCAGACCAGACTAGCGCCCATGGCAACAGCCCGAGATGACAGGCGAAGAAGAGCTATCACACATATTAGCTTGGCTATACAAGCTAGCTCGGGTTTCCAGAGACCAAACAAATCTCTAATTATCATTTCATGGCTAGCCTCTCACATCTTTATTGCATGGCATTAAAAAAAGGTCTTCCTTTGCTAATTAAACTCCAGCCTTATGATCACAGACACACACTAAGCAGTAAGTCCATGTAGGCTATTTTCAGAGATTGCTCACTTAGGTTTTAAGTAACCCCTCTATCCCACCCCCCATCTCACTCTTGCAGTGGAAGGGGGTTAGAGATGAGAGGGAAATGTGACTCATCTGGAGCTATTACATTCCTTTTAAAAGCCTCATTATTATAATCATGAAGGATTCCTTTTTCGTTTCAGTGCTGGAGTGTTTCACTGTTTCACTTTCAAAAGATTCTAATCAGTCTCTTATCTCTCTTTCAAATGCTGAGGGAGTGATGAGTGAGCGGGTTGTCTGAGAATATAGAAATAGTTTCCCATGGAGTGAAGAGATTAAACATTTAACATTTGGACATGATGGATATTGTATCCAAGGGAAGCGTGATGGATGATGGATATTGCATCCACCTCTTCCTGCACCTCAACCCTGAATCTTCAGGGGGTTTCCGCCAATGTCTAGAACTCCACCATCATATCTCATTAGCAACTACAATACGCAGCTGAGCGGATATTCACATGGGAGGGAACACCAGAATCAGAAATACAACTATATATCATCAACTTGCTGGTGTGGGACGACAAGGAGCTCTGAACAGTTGCTGGTGTGTTTTCCTTATTTCCATTAACTGGCAAAGAAAAGCCTCCATTTATAATGATTCAGCAGTGAACATAAGATAAGATACAGTATATAAGAGAAAGTGCAGCACCCTCATAATCTAGAAAAGTTCTGAGACTATATCTTGGAATATTTTAGACTGTAATGAGAGGCGCATTAGTGTTACATAAGGGGTTCTGTGACAGAGCCAAAAGCAAACCACAGAATAGAAGAGAAGAGAAGACAAGAGAAGCCTCACTCCTACTGCTGAAACACTGCAGAGTGTGACTCTGACATGGCTGTCTGGAGTTGTCACTACCTGCTGGCACTGAGGAACAGATGCTTCTGTCAATCACACACTTTCTCTTCTCACGGATGATGTCTACAGCTCTAGTGCAGACGTTTTCAGTTCCAGGGGGAGTTTATAAGTGCTGTGAAGGCTGGGTGGGTTTGATCTCACTGTGACATTGTAAGGAGGGTGAGGGACCTTGGTCCGTCAGAGTAGGAATATCTCTCTATGCAGGGGATGTGCGCTACACACGGCATGGACAAACAAAGACACTCATACACAGACAATACATTAACACCAGCTCACAAACAACAATATGCATCACTGGACCGTGTGCACTTCTATTACAGGACACAAATGTACAGGAGCAGGAATTCCAAGCAGAATCAATTAGCTCAAACTTTATTCAACACCATGTAGCATAGAGTTCAGCCGTCTCAGCGGTGAGCTGTAAATCCACTTTTTAGCAAAAGCAAAATGTGATTTGGGTGATTCATGAGTGGTAGCAGAGCTGTGGAGCCTGTGCCAGGACTGGCCTATCTGTTTGACAGAGCATAGCCGCTTCATGTCAGGCCTAGAGCACACACAGATCTGTGTGTGTGTGTGTGTGTGTGTGTGTGTGTGTGTGTGTGTGTCTGTGTGCTGGATCACACCAGGCAGGTAGAAAGGTATTAATCTGGCTAGGGAAAGTAGTGTGGGAGACATACTAGGTGTGGCTGGCTCAAAATAATTTCACACACATAATCCACAACTTCACCTTTTTTTCTCCAGAGTAAAAAAAAAAAGACGGATGGATTTAAAGCTGTAATGCCCGAGAGACTGAGGTGCTGCACGCTCTCACGCAATGTGACGACACTACTGAGCTGGTGCGAGGGTGTTGCCAAGACACACACACACACACACACACACACACACACACACACACACACACACACACACACACACACACACGATAACACACACACACACACACACACACACACACACGATAACACACACGATAACACACACATGCACACACAAGATAACACACACCAACGCACTCACAAAGGCACACACAGTCCAACATACACAGTGCATATTGTGCTGTGTGCTGTCTTCTCCAGCACCCTCTCACCAGCCTCAGAAACACAACAGAGTTTACCTGCTGTTTCCCCTTCAAGCAAAATGAAATCTGTCTGTGTTTATATCAAAGCCAAGGCAGAAGTGACTGAGAGAGAACTGCAGAGTTCACAGTTCTGCCTCAACACCCCTCGGGCTCCACACCCCCAGACCCTCCAACACCCCCCCCCCCCCACACACACTCTGTAAGGAGCCCAAACAGATTGGAAAAGGAGGAGAAAATGCACATGAGAACTTTTTCTCCTGTGTTCTGAGGAGTGGAAAACTTTGTTGGATTCTGACAGGGCCCTGTTGTAATGAAACTGACTGTCTTATGACCTGGGGAGAGTGGAGAGAGAGGAATAGAGCATGGCTTCTAAAGACTTGTCTCAAGTCTATAATATATAGCCCTGCATACAGTAGGCAGTAGCAGGGGGGGGGGCAGGATGAAAATAAGACTGGATGAAAACAAGAATTTCACAAAGTACTTGCTCTCCTCAGTTATATTCAGTTACAGTAGAGCATCTCTGGTTTCAATGCTTGAGGTTAAGGAAATGTTAGTCCCCACATAGAGAAATTGGTAGAGGATAGAGCACACACTCCCCATGGGCCCACTGGACACACTGCACCCAGCACACACTGCAGCTACTCACGTAATCCGTCGAATCCTCATCGTTCCACTGATGAAGAAGGGAACAGACAGGGGGAGGGAGAGAGGAGTCATGAACAGGACAAAGAAAAAAAAAAGATTTTTCACTTTGTGAAAGATTTTTTTTTCTGTGTAGGAAAAGGTTGATTCTACAGGCACTAGTAGAATCTAGCTACAGCAGCATGCGTGTCTGCTTCAGATGATTAGTGACTGTTAGGGAGAGAGGAAGCTGGTAGGAGGTAAAGGGTTAACATGCAGTCCTGGATGCATGTGACAGCTCTCCACAGCGCCGCCTGGTGACATGAGCTGTGCATCACAGCTCATGTCCTGAGGGTGAATCCGAGTTGATACTACAAACATCAAGGCAAGACAAGAATAAATCGCAATCGTGAAGCATTGACTCTTGTGGTACTGCATTACACCCCAAGTACACTCCAACTCACCTGCAACATGAATCCAACATTAGGGAGGTTCTTTTTTGAAACAACCTAGCTCTTGATAGAAAACAACTTCATAAACCTTAGAACTTGGGTGGCCTACATTTGGGCCTTACATCTACTGCCTTGTTATTCCATATCATGCCTTATAGGGATGGGGGAGAGAGAGGAAGAATGAGAGGTAAGGAAAGAGATAACAAAGTCAGAGGGTGGGGGAGAGAGAGAGAGAGAGAGAGAGAGAGAGAGAGAGAGAGACAGACAGGCAGACAGACAGACAGACAGACAGAGAGGAAGGAAGGAAGGAAGGAAGGAAGGAGAGAAAATGGAGTGTGACACACATAGACACTGGTGATTTAGCTCTCCTGTGCTGCTGTAATGTGTCTGTCACTGAGTTAAGATAAAAATTTCACCTTCAGAGGTTAGAGCCTTTTGCTTATTCAGCAACGAGTCTGGGGATTACATTTTTCTTTTTCGCCTGTAGGTACCTGCACCTATTCCCTTCATTCACACTTCCCTTTCAAATAAAGCCAGCGGCAGCCCTCTAACCACACCTCCAGCCCCCACCCTGCCTCCCAGACCCAGCCAGGAAGAGCTATTTCTCTACTGAGTAAGGCCAATGGATGTTCGATTTGGTGTGCCTCTCTTAAACCCCTAGCACGTAGCAGGTGCCACAACAGAATTGATTCAGAGACACAAGGCATTTGTATTCCGGTCCACGGCCTTGCTGACTAATGGAAAATAAAAGACAAAGGGGCATGCTTCTTCAGGTTCTTAAAAATGCTGTTATCATAAACAAGGTGGCTGCAAATGGTGAGCCGAAAATCAGCTACTCTCAATTGAAAGTTCAGGTTGTGCATTAAATTAAGGAAAGATACATCACACCAAAAACAATGGGGGAAATAAAACCAGCCTGGGCAACTGTCTCTATTTCATAAAGAAACTGCTGTGTGACTATGGGCCACATGCTGAAGTTTCACTGGATTATTAGATTATAATGACAAATACCCCCAAAACAGACAAGCAGTCTCAGTGTCCTGGAAGAGAATGTATTACAGAGAGACAACAACTATTATTGAGATTATGAAAATAAAGAGTTAGGCCAACTTATTTTGCCATTACATTATGTGGCTATAAGAATACAGTGGCAACGGTTTTAAGAGAATTCCTGAAGCAGAACACTTAAATGTATGTGTCAGAGATGTTATATCTGGAGGCTATTCTATCAAACAAAACAAATGTTCATCTTCAGAACCATAAAAAGACTTGACATCAAATTCAATAAAACCAAGATGAAGTAAACACAGTGGAAGGTTCAGGTAAAGCTTGACACATACTGCCTACACAGTGAACTGTGAAAAAGAAGAAGAAGAATGTTCATTTAAGAGACGTTGATTTCAGTGGAAAGCTTTTGATTGAACGTCGGTTGTGACTATTTTTCTACAGAGAAGTTGTGCTGGTACTGAACTCCAGATAACCCTACGGCCTTGGAGTAGCTGCCAGTCACAGCAGTGTCCTGTGTCTGTGTAAGACCAGGCCTTTTACACCCCGGAGGGCCCAACTCTGAACTCATCAATGTCATTTTAGTCTGCCTGACCCCTGTGTTAAGTGAATCAGCGAGTGGAAGACCTGCTACACAGTGCTTAGGGGCTAATAGACTGTGTGTCTGTGAGTGTGTGTCTGTGCATGTAGTATGTGTGGCTGGCTGTGCATGTTAAAAAGACAGTGTGTTGCTGCATGTGTGCTCCAGCCAGACATCCACATGTTCACCACAATGATGTCAACACTGGTCATAATGGACAATGAAACCAGACCACGCTATATGCAATCCCGTTTTGCAATTACTGTATTCTAAATGACGTCAATACTATAAGTGCCCTTTTGGAGCAACTGCTTTGATTCAAATAACAAAGAACTAGATATTGCTTTTATGTCATGTAAAGTTGCCTTGGCATAACTTGCCTTTCCTGACTTATAGAGAAACCAATCGAGGGGAATTAATTCAGCAGGCGTGTTTATTTCAGCAGGAGAATGCCTTGGAGATGCTCTGTCATGATGAATTATTTCGGCAGATGTTACTCGTAGTGCTAATAATTCACCAGCAACCTTTAGCACAGTGAGACAGAGACAAGCACATGGGTGTAAAAGGTCTCCAAGAATCAATGCAAAACTCCCTTTCGAGAAGTACAACTCTTCTTTACTTAATCAGTCCTTGTAAAACAGAGAAGGCCTCTGACACTGAATTAGAAAGAGATGAAACCTCCTCTTCCTGATGCTAATAGTGTGGGCTAAAAGCAGATGGATGAGCTTTTTCCTCTACAAATGGATGAAAATAGAGTAGTCTATAGAGTAGTCTATAGAGTAGTCTATAGAGTAGTCTATAGAGCCTGGCATTCCAACAGAGAAAGAATGACCTTAGCTGAAAACTTCCTTTTAAGTCTACAGCAGCAGATACTTCTAACACATTGAGCGCAACACCCACACTGACACAACCCCCATCTCATTACAGAATCGGTATGTCTATCAGTTCGTAATAGAATTTCCTGTGTGCAATGCGTCTCATCATTTTGTGCGATCAAATGACTGCCTGGCACTTGACTGCGACTCAGTGCCACTACATCTCTCTCTCTCTCTTTTAATGAAGTGTGTCCCATTACCTGTCTTCTAGCAGCATGGCTACCACTCCTTATTGGAATACCTACCATATCCTTATCGGAACATTTCGCTTTCTAGTGATTAGGCTGCTGCAATACATCTCCATCATGCATGCAGCAGTATACTGTATGTCTTGCCTTGTTTTACATAATATGGCTGCTAAAAATATATATATAAGAAAGCCCACAAGCTACCTTTGAACATGACTGAGGAAGTACCTTTGGGATATGGGTTAGATGGAAGAAGAACATCTTGTTGTAAGAAGTAGCCGTGTTAACGAGCACTGGAGCTTCCAAGTGAGTGTTTAGAGAACATCTTCAGGCAATGATCTCGGAAGACACCGACAACGTACGTTCAATGTGGTAAGTAAGTATCATGCAAGATTGTAGACTACTACCACCAATGACATCACACTGTGCAGGCACAACTTCCCCAAAATACTGAGAGCTACTCTTTTCTGTTTGCAGTAAATTATGCCAAAGTGTGGGCTTCAAGTACCAAGGTTGTTTGCAGATAATCGCTCCTTACCACCCACACACACAGTGAAATCCTCCCTCCCTCTCTTGTTTCTTTGCCCTCCCCTCTGTCTCCCTTTCCCCTCTGCCCTTCTTCCCTCTCACACTCACTCTATCTCCCCCTCTCTATCTCCCACTCCCCCTGCCTCTCTCAGAGACTTCGGTCTTAGGAAGCGTATGTTTCCCTGGGCTCGAGGAGACAATGATCAGCATTTGACAGGGCTCCCTTATCAGATCAGACAAGCCTCACGCTTCACAGGCATCAACACCAGGGAATGGGGAGGAATGAGAAGGACCTGGTAGGATCCTCCATGTGTCCAAAAATAAGCCTCACTAAAATCCTCAAAGTGCAAGTATGCTTGTGGAAAAACAACAGTGTTGTGTTTGTTCATGAGCAGAGAGGGAGGAGACTCAGGTATAAATGTTATGGTTAAGGGCTCGTAAAGCACAGACGGGGAGTTGGCAGGCAATTAAGACTTTATGTTCCTCAGTGTCGGTAACCTCCACGGCCAATAATTTGATATGACTGAATTTATTAAGCCTTTTGTCATAAGCGTGACAAAAGGCAGTAATCCAATCTTGCTGCTGCTACCAAGCCCAGCCACAGTAAAATGTCTGGGGGATTTTAAGGTGCCTTTGTTGAAGAAAACATGGTGAACAGTGATCACAGCTTAGGGTAATGTGTAAGTTTCTCTGAAATGCTGTTCTCTTGTCCTTGGCTTCGGTAACATTGGTAACACAAGCGAGGGAATGGTGATGGCCTCTTTCAAACAGATTTAGTCCCAAGACTTCATCAGAATCCAGAGTCGGGAGCCACTTTTCATCTGACTGACAAGGACGCAGGGGCCATAAACATAGGCACAGCCGGCCGTGGCATGAGTGGGTGCACTGGCATAACGATCTTAGTTTGGCAAAACAGTCCACTTAAAATGATTCAGCACCACACCAGGGACTGAATCAATCCATCAAAGGAATAGTGTGAAGTATATATGACAGAGAGCCAACTACTCAGCTAAATCCAGGCAGATTCTCATCCTCAGAGTCTTACTCTCTATCCCCCTCTACTCCCTCCAAACACACCACACCATATGTATGGCAGAGGAGCAGTCAACCACCTTTTTGGCCTTTTAAACCGAGAACAAGTTAACTGCAGAGTACTTATTGATTCTAATCTGAAAACACTCCAGCAGCTTGGCAAGAGACATTAAGAAACATTAACAATAAATATTGAGAAAACTAAGGAAGGTAAGAGGGAAACATCAGAAAACGTTGCAGCAACTTGGTGTGATGGGTCAATATGAGTTGTGAGAGGTGTGAAAGTGTGTGTGTGTGTGTGTGTGTGTGTGTGTGTGTGTGTGTGTGTGTGTATGTGTGTGTGTGTGTGTGTGTGTGTGTGTGTGTGTGTGTGTGTGTGTGTATGTGTGTGTGTGTGTGTGTGTGTGTGTGCCTGCAGCTTGAGTGTCTCAGGGGTCGCTGCATGAACGTGCATGTTGAGACACGTCCCCATTACTGCCAGGGGGAGAGTGTAAACTTATCACAGATGAGGCTTCAAGACAGTTCTTGGAAATACAAATCAGTTCACAGGGCTCGATGTGTGTGTGTGTGTGTGTGTGTGTGTGTGTGTGTGTGTGTGTGTGTGTGTGTGTGTGTGTGTGTGTGTGTGTGTGTGTGTGTGAGAAAGACAGAGAGAGAGAGAGTGAGACAGAGAGAGTTGTACATGTTTTTTGAGATGTGGAGGCCTTTATCAAGCCTGCTCACATGTACAGATAAGACAGGAATGCACCTCATGAAGGAAGAAATCGGAGGTGAGGAAATCTCCACAAGAGGAAAAAAACAACAATCTGAAATGACTGGAACGAACGGCCGCAGACCGCATGATAAGTTTCATGACCTTTCAGCGTGGCGAGGAAGTTGCGCAGGCCAGAGACAGCCATCAGCAGGACCACCAAGCTGAGAAGTCTTTGGTTGACTGATGTCAAGGTCACAGAAAACATTAAATTCATCCCTGAATGGTCAACTGCAAAGGGTGACCCATTCTTTAAATCCTTATCTATGGTGCAGGTGTGGCTAAACAGCAGTGTTTAAGGTGCCCAGAATACATGAAAGTGAAATAAATGTCCATGACCGCTATACAGCTGATCAGACATGTTGTCTAGGGGATTGTCTACTGGGACATCACACCTTCATGCCGTGTCAGGCCTAGAGCTATCTCCCAGCCTGCTCAGTAGAATGGCATGGCATGCTAGCACAGATAAGCTGAGAGACCTGGAGGAGGGCCTGACACTGTGCTTGAGAGAAAAGGAAGGCATGCTCCCACAAGCTAATACCAGGATAAGGATTCCTACCTTGCTCACACCCAATAAAAACCTTCATCTCTCCTTTTTCCACAACAATATGACTACTCGTACTGCGCTGTAGATGCATTCCTATTCAGGATTAAGTCTACTCTTTTCATTCTTCTCATTTACGGTTCCTGCAATTGGGGCTGAAAAAAACAGCAACAATATGAATAAATGAATGAATGAATGAATGAATGAATGAATTACTTTCATGGAATAACAAGGCAGTGAGTTAAGCATTATCATCTATATAAAATGGCCACCACATTCATATCTAAATATAAAATCAGAAATGCACACAGTTATTGTTTTTCCTTCCATTTCTATTATTTTCCACTGATGAGCAGTATGCAGATGTGAATTTGCTCACATTGTTTTTTTTAAAGGAACATACACATAGACACACATAGACCTTTTTCAAACACATGCAGTAAATGACAAATGTAACCCAACCACAATGATTGCCACTGAAAAACTCCCATGTCCCCAAGTCCCCAGTCTGATGAACAACTGTGTCAGGTGTCTGGGACATTATAACGGGAATCCACTGGGACTAGCTGGGGTACGTTGGGACATACCACTGTATACAGTATGTGGGACTGTGTGAGTTGAGTGAATGTGGATTAACAGCAGGACAGTACCTGGGCCTCCGGTAGGGACACGTCCATGATGATTGGCTGGCCGCGTGGCTCCCCATTCTCCAGTCGTGAGTAGACCACCTGGTACCCTCTGATCTGCCCATGCTGCTTCACTGAGAGAGGGGGTTTCCACATCACACGCAGAGCTGTGGAGTTCAGGGCATCCACCTCCACTTTTCTGGGAGGGGCACCGGGCACTGAGAGGGGGTGGGGGGAGGGGGAGCAGAAGTTAGGAGTAGGCTCTGACAGACATGTATCATGGAGGGAGACTAGGCCTGACTAGGTAGTGTTATATCTACATCCAAAGGCATCCAAATTTCATCTGAAAACACCCCAACGCAACAAGCCTATTGAGATATTAAGAGGTTGCAGGCTACCTTTCAAGGTTATGTAAATCAAAGCTTCTCATCTTGTCCTCCAGGTATTTTTGGGAGCTGGGTTAAGTGCCCATGCATTATACTTTGTGGCAATGCTACTGGAACAGGCTTATGGGTATCTCTAGGTAGGATGCTTAGTCAGCTACCAGGGGAGTTCCAAATGAATAAAAATTTGACTTCAATAAAAGTGAGTGAAAGTATAGCAGGGATGTTAATGATAGTCAATAGAAACCAGAGGAAAGGAAGTGGCAAAGGTTAAAACGCCTTGCATTAAGAGATTAATTCCCAGATATCCACCACATATACAGTAACACCCACACCAGAGGTGTCAGCACTTTGCGCTTGTGTCCATTTGAATCATTTAACCGAATATATCTGCAAGCTTCTGGAATCCAGCCTTGGCCTTCAGAGCATAAAGTCAATATGGCTCTTGTATTAACAGATAAACACAAAGCCTCAGCCTGTGTAAAATGGGAGACGAACAAACGCAGGGATCCGAGCAAGTATACACACACACATACACACAATGATGTGGTCTTTGAAGTTGGTCTTCTAGGGTTTAAATGAAGAGGGCTGGGGTTTAAATTGTCCATGCTGGGTTTAGGCTGGTAGGGTGAAGAAACATCTCAGCATGGACAATTTAAACCCCAGCCCTCTTCATTTAAACCCTAGAAGATCTCAAGCCTGTTTTGTTTTTATTTTTAAACATATACTATCATCTTTTAGTGTTAGGGCTGAACTGGCTCGGGACTCACACCGCAGCCAGTGATTGTCTCCATCTCTCCATCTCCATCTCTCCATCTCCATCTCTCTCTCTCTCTCTCTCTCTCTCTCTTTCCCTCCTGGTCTGCGTCCCATCAGAGAGCTCCCACTCACTCCCATAGAGTCTCCATGGAAACCGCAGTGCAAAGATAGAGCGGGTTCATGCTGGGTTCTCTGTTTCTGGTAACCTCCCTGTACTCAAGCCCACTTGACTGAAGTTGCTAATGCACTTTTCCCAGAATCCCTGGCGTGTAGGCAATCAAGCACACATCATGTGCTTGTCAGCTCAGGGCAGCGGGAAAGTGATTTAGCAGTAATTTTATAAAGATCTGTAAGAAAATGGGAATTTATAGCCCCAGTGAGTTGGGGGAAGGCACTCATCCCAGTTTGTTGTAAATCAGACATATAGAAGAGGAGAGATCAGAGGGTGGCCAGGTAGAGCAGATTAGGCTCACATAACCCACAGCACAGCTGACAGACAGCGCTGTCTCACACCATCAAGGACACACTTCAGCTCTGGGCTAGAAGCAGAATTTCAATAATTATAGGCTGAGAGATTGGCTTCATTTCAGTTTCTTCAAATAAATTAATTGTGAGCCATACCTTTGGTGAGTGACACCTCGCAACGTCTTTGCCCAAGCAAGGTATTTGATTGGTTTGATGTGTTGCGAGGCGTCACTTATTTCAAACAGGTTTCCACCCCTTTGTAGCTAGATTTACCCTTTGTAGCTAGATAATACCTTTGTATATTTCCCCAAGCTTTCCGAACTAGGAAAGCCTGATCTCACCAAGGTTAAGCGCACCCTAACCACAGTGTCACAGAGAAAAACAGAAGGTGGCGGCGATAGGAAACCGCAGATCTGTGGGTGCTGTGGGGATGCTGGGCGGATTACTGGTGAAAGCATGAATGGGGATACCGCAGAGGATGCTGCTGCACTTTGTGTGCAGAGAACGGACAGATGCTGGAGAAACCCAGGGAGCAAGGAGAGCTCAAAGTCAAACGGGGCGCAGAGAGACGGAAAGAGATGAAAAGAGTGTGAGATTAGAATTCAGTAGGTGTGTAGAGCAAGGAGAGAGAGAGGGAGAGGGAGAGGGAGAGGGAGAGGGAGAGGAAGAGAGAGAGGGTGAGGGCGAGGGAGAGAGAGAGAGAGAGAGAGAGAGAGAGAGAGAGAGAGAGATGACGTAGTGAAGTTTAGGTTTAGTGGTGCTGAGTGAGTGGGAGAGGAAGCTATGAGCTTATAACTAAAACAATGCTTTTGGCTGTCTCTAGGGATAGAGAGAGAGAGAGAGAGAGACAGAGAGAGAGAGAGAGAGAGAGAGAGGCCTTATTGTCCTCGAATGCACACATAAAGGGAGAGAGTAACCACAATCCCCGTCCCCCCTACATGTCATATCCCCTCTCGAAGATAGGTCTCGTGCCCAGAATATAGACTAACACAATTCAAACACAATAAAGGCACCAGGGAATCAATTAATACCGACAATGGGAAGCCTAACATAATTAAGAGGAAAGGGAAAATAGGGAGGCAGGAAGCTGTCAAGGGCACAGACAGAGTTCATTTGTTAGTGGTCACGGCGGCTGAAGCCACGCTGAAGAGAGAGAGAGAGGGAGAGAGAGAGAGAGAGAGAGAGAGAGAGAGAGAGAGAGAGAGAGAGAGAGAGAGAGAGAGAGAGGGCTTTATCAGTGAAGAGGAAGTGGGCTCCACACTGTGCTGCCATGGTCTTTAAACCCCCCTAAAAGTCTCCAGGACTTATCCGTTGATACTTTGATTTTCTCGAGTGGCTCAGCAAAAGAGCCCATTGCTCTCAAGGTTACAATGTGGCGGATTGAGTCTTCACAAAAAAAGGCGGAGCCCTTGTAAGGATTTAGTTTAATGGTGTCTTAGAGCCAGAGGCGCTGGACTGTGCTACGCTGGGGTGGCGTTACTCTCAGGCAGTAATAAACAGAGCGTGCTCAGCGTGGCAGCCAGGCCAGTCCATCCTTCTGGGATGACTCACACAGGCCATTTAGTCAGAGTCTCAGGCCTGTTATCTGTGTGAGGAGACGGAGCCTGTCACATTCCCACTCAGGCACTCCAGACACCTCCGCTTCAGCAGCCCAGTGGGTTAGAGAAATGACAGCAAGCTGAGAGACAGACAGGAGGGCAGGCAGAGAGGAGAGGCCAGAGAGAGGCAGGCCATTAGGTAGAGCAGTAGGAGCAGTAGTAGCAGCAGCAGCAGCAGCAGCAGAGAAGGCCTGGTGCCAGGGTGGACTAGTGCCATAGAGGCCCATTGAGGGCCCGGCCAGACCAGGAACGTACCATCCTCCTTAGTTCTGATGCGGGCTGCAGGGCTATCTGGGCCTGGCCCTACGTCTGTGTGTGCCTTCACCCACACCTGATACTCTGTCCACTTCTCCAGACCCATCAGAACGTAGCTGGACTCGTCTGCCCCGATGTCAGTCACCTCATGACGCTCCACATCCTCCCCCGTGGCTGCTTGGTAAGCCAGCGAGTAGAGCACAATGTCTCCATGCTGACTGGCAACAGGGGGCGCCACCCAACTCACCTTGATGCTGGTAGAGCTGAGGCTAAGCAGGTGCACCTTCTGGGGTGGGGCTGAGGGGGCTTTGGGGAGGGGGGGGCAGAGGCAGGGGGTCAAGCAGGAGGGATGGGGGAGAGGGCACAGGCCTTCTGGACTGGGAGGAGCTCAATAAATAATTCATTCTAAACTAAACAAACGTGGTAAATGTGTGTGTGTCTATGCAAACATGTCATTTATTTGTTGTCAGAGGCTTACATGGTGTTTTTTCTCAGAGGTGTGTTTCTATTCTATTTCCTCAGCTTTCTGTCCCCCATTTTACTCCACAGTCCAGAAGTCAAACAAAGTACTCAAATGTAAAATAGGTACATGATAGAAATGAAAATAGCGAAATCCACTAAATAAACAAATACAAATAAAAAAACAACAACAAATAAACTGTATAGAAAATCACAACACAGTATGAATAAGGTGGGTGAGGGGTACAGAGAGAGCACTGTGGAGGAAGACTTTTAGCATGCCTGCTTGTGATTCTGGCAACCAGAGCAGTGAAGGAGCACACAGTATACTTTAGATATGAGCAATGTTAGGTGTTAGGCTTGTCCTTGATAGGCCATTCTTATAGAATTCTGAGGCGCAAATGGATAGAGTGAACAAAGTTCAAATACAGATAGAGATATACAAAAGCAGTGGAATTCCCTTGCGTTTAGTCAAGCCTTTATGGGTATATCCATGTGGGAGTAGATCAGAGGGAAAGAGGCCATGTGTGGGAGACAGATTGCAGCAGATAAGTTTCAAATAGGAGCAGGGTTGAGAAAAATACCAAAAAGGCATATTTAAAAGAAGAGAAATAAAGACATGGACAGATACACTGAGAGAGAAAAAAAGACTGAATAGTTGAGTCGAGGCAGGAGATAGCCAGTCAGATACAATTGCGAGAGTGGTTCGAAAGCCAGCGGGATAGAGCGAAAATATATATATTGAAATGTAATGAAGGAGGTGAAAGGAGAAAAGTGAAAGTTATTGAAACATAATGAGTGAAAGAGTGAAAGAGAGATTCAGAGAAGCGATAAGGAAGAGAGTGAGAGAGTGAGATAGGTGGGGGGAGACAGCAACTGACAGAGGGAAAGAGAGAGAGAGAGAGAGAGAGAGAGAGAGAGAGAGAGAGAGAAAGAAAGGCACACTGCTGGAACCTCTGCTGTGTTAGCACCTTTCTTGACGTGGTGACTAAGGCTGTCAGCAGATAAGGGACTAGAATAACACAGAGCCAGGTTCTAGGGGCCACTGTTCCTATGGGAACCAAACCCCTACTTGCACAGAGGGTTTCACGGCTGACAAGTAAAACAAATGGCTCTGAATAAGCACTGATTCCTTTTGGGAGCCGTCATAAATATTTCAGACTCAACTCTATATCTCCTAGTGAGCTGCGGAGGCAGTGACAACAGCAGAGACGCAGGCTTGTTATGTGCAAAAAAATCTGATTGAGGGGGAGCTGTTCTGTACTATTATACACTCAGTATGGTGACAATGACTGTGCCGGTGAAGCTTGAGCCATACATGAAGACATACATTACAACGCCATGTTTCATTACAAACAACAATGACAATGATCATGACATTTACAATCTAACCGTGGCCTGATGCGGAACAGTCTGTTTGTTTTTTGCTCAGTCCTGCATCATACAGTATTCCATACAGTATGTATTCAGCTGAATGTAACTCAATGGGTTTATTAGGCTATTTGTTAAAATATGCAATGGCCAGTGGGCAATGATTTGTTATCCACTGACGACGGATGAGGGCATGTAACTGTGCTAGAGTGTGAACGTACAACGTTTTGACTTTCAGATGGGTTGGTGGTGTGGGCTTCCACAACAAAGGAGGTACTTGAAAATGCTTTCCACTGCTCTGGTCTCCAAATGACAAGCTTATGACTATATAATATCATGTTAATAGAATGTTGTACAGCATTACGACACAGGTGTAAAGGCAACCCCAAAGTTGGGGTTAAGTGCTTCTCCAAAATGATATCATCATCTGTACCATGCTTTCAAAACACAGAAAAACAAAAGCTCATAAAACATAAAACAAACAACAGATACAGTTCTGTCGGTATGACATACTGTACCTTCTGCCCACCTCAATGGGAGGACTCCAATTTCTTGCAAGGTGCAGAAGAATCGACTGAACAGCTACTAGTGCCACAACTGAGAATACATTCCCTTATAAAGAGACATTTAGGCTAGCTCCAGCTAATACTGTATGGAGGAGAGGTAGGGGCTGAGAGTACAGTAGAGTACTTACTAGACTGGGCAGTCCTGGCCTCTATGGGTTGAGTGAACACCCCCAGGCCCATCTCAGAGCGGGCGGCCAGAGAGAACATGTAGAGTGTGTCTGGCTTCAGGCCCTCGACAGCATAAGATCCCGCTGGGG
This sequence comes from Argentina silus, assembly GCF_951799395.1. NCBI lineage: Eukaryota > Metazoa > Chordata > Actinopteri > Argentiniformes > Argentinidae > Argentina > Argentina silus. The sequence continues at coordinate 10,132,186 of NC_139660.1, read as the reverse complement.
TGAAGACGATATGGAGCTGTGAAGAAAGTACCTCATAAGTGTCCATGCTAGGTACAGAACAATGAGATTGAAAGTAATACACATACTGTAATTCACAGTTCCACACAAAAAGGAACACAAACTAGGATTTCCATCTTGGGTCCTATATGGCAACATCTTAAATAATGCCATTTGGAAAGCAAAGACACAAGGACAACAAAACCATTTACCTTACTCCCAGAGTTACTCTCCCAGTACATGAGCTCGTACTTGGTGATGGTGTCCTGGACTGGCCAAAGCCAGGACAGCATGATGCGCGTGTCCAACTCTGCCTCGGCTTCAAAACTGGTCGGCTGGGCTGGGACTGCAGGCAGGGAGATAGAGAAAGGACATTTACTGAAACACTGTTCTCCGAGCACATCAGAATTCCAACTGGAACGAAGGATTCCAAGTGGAACGAAACAGACATGCCATGAGACACTGTGGGATGGGCTGTGCTTTCAAACGCATCACTCTGTAATAGCACTGAGATAGCACTTTCACAAATATACTTTCTCAGGTGGCTCCTTTAGAAGCGATAGTAAATCTAGAGGAGAGACATTTAAAAGAGGAATTCTGAACAACAAAACATTCTGGGGAATTTCTCCGTCATCGTTTCTCCTCTCAGAGGTGTCATCAGACTGGGAAACAAAAACATTTTGTACTTGGACATTCAGTAAAGAAGATATGAGTGGTTAGAAACTATTAGAAACTTCTGTTGGTGAGACTATTGGTGTAAAAACTGTACATAGGCGAACAGTTAAACCGCTCAAATAAACCTATACACACTAAGTGCCCTAAGGAGTGTCCTTGTCTCAAAAGGGTATACACTCACCTCCCTGCTGAGTCTTGACCTGCAGCACGTCAGAGGGAGGTCCGTCCCCTACGGAGGTGAACCCCAGCACACGGAGACTGTAGGTGATATCAGTGGTCAGGCCTGAGATGGTGGTTAGGCGGCTGTTGTCTGTGTTGTGTTTCTGCCAGGTGCTGAGTGGGGTGTCCATCTCAGAGCTATAGTACACCCTGTACCCTCTGATTTGCCCGTTGGGCTCCTCGGGCGGCTCCCACTGCACCAGCATGGTGCTGGCGCTCAGCATGCGGGCCTGGATAGCCAACGGGGGGGAGGAGGGTGCCTGTTCACTGGTGCGAGTATCTACAGTGCTGCTGGGAGGGCCACGCCCGATGTTGTTGACTGCCATGACACGGAACTCATACTCAGAGTAAGGGCTGAGGCCCCCAATGCTGTAGCGCGTGGTGGCAACACCATCGACTTCCTGGAAGCTGTTCTCAGACACCTTGGCCCGGTACTGGATCACATAGTACGATACAGGCTCAGGGTTACCTGAGTCCCACGTCAATGTGACGCTGGTGGCGGTGGTCTCCGTGACGATGAGCGACGTGGGGGGCTTGGGCAGGGCTGTGGTCAAACACAGGAGAGAAACACACAGGTCACAGATGCACTTACTGTATATCTCAAAGCCTTCCTAACACATGGCCTGCATGGGCAGACGTGCTTTCTCTCTCATGCAGGCTCAGCACTGCGCCACTGAATGGAGAGAGACAAGCAACACATTTTATCACTATTCAAGAGGCTGTCTCTCTCAGCACCTCACCTGACACTGGAGGGGGAAGGCCAGTCATGTTCATTATCTCACAAAGCAAAGTGTCTCTCACCCAGCATGAAACACACTCTCGCTATTAACAGGTAGAGCGCATATTCATCATTCACTCTCCCACTCTCAGTAGAAAGCTTTTTCTTTCCTTCGTCTAAGCCTTAGGAGGAAATGTTGCCTTAGACTCTAAGGCAACATTTTCTGTGGGAGTCTTCTGTTCAAGATAAATTGAGTAATACAGTGTCTTTGGAAAGTATTGAGACCCCTTCACTTTTTCCACATTTTGTTGTGTTATAGATTCTATTTAAAATGGATTAAATTAAAATAATTTGCCATCAATCCACACACAATACCCCAGAATGACAAAGTGAAAACTGTATATTTCTGTATATGACAAATTTACTGACATTTCTAAAAACCTGTTTTTGCTTTGTCATTCTGGGGTATTGTGTGTGGATTGATGGCAGATTTTTAAAATTTAATCCAAGTCTATAACTGTGGAAAAAGTGAATGGGTCTGAATACTTTCCGAAGGCACTATAAATCTATTCTATTTTCATTTCACTTATTGATCTGAAACAACAATGTACTGTCCATACTGTACGGAATAGGTAAGGTAATGGAGTATCAAAATCAATACAAGGTCATTATGTACAGTATATATTGTCTGTATATTCTAACGGTTGATTTATCTTGTTTTCCTTTCAATGTTTGGAACTATTTGACAACCTTTTGAAGTGTAAAGTGGCATCTTAGAAAAAACATGAGGATTTTATATTACACTGGCAGTACGGTTGGAAACGTATGTTTGGTGCACATTCAGCAAATATTACGATTATCATTCCTTTGCCTCATGGTAATGATAATGTTGTGCATGCTCACAGATTTTCTATTTCCACAACCCAAATGGAAAGAGCATGCATTGCAATAAAATTGTAGCGTAAAATGATGCTAAATCACTTTTGTGTTGTGCACATGATTGTGCTGCTGTCAGACTCCAAATGGATCTGGCCATGTAAGAGGCAGCGGTGGGTAAAACAGTGAGAATGCTCGCAGATGGCCATTAGGGATGAACCATTGCAACCTGAGGCTTTCAGCAACCCTCTGCAGTGCCTGTCTTGACATCTGCTGTATTATCATGCGGCATATCCAGAAAAGTCAACAACAGCTTTTCTTTCCTTGAACAACATCTGAATCCCCAAACGATTCCGCTGAGTTACAGTATGTTAAGTTAAAAGTTAGGTGAGGGGTTTTCATGCATCGCACACAAGCTACTGAATAATGTGGGAAGCTTTTTCACCAACAGCAGTATTTGAAGAGAGAGCTCAGCTCTTACTGATTTGAAAATAGATCATCATCTGCTTTCCCTAATGTGATTCCATCGCTAAAGTGCTAACTGTGGAGTGTCTCTGTTCAGACACTGGACGTAGACCTCCCTCTCGAAAACTCAATCTATCATAAAATCCTAGTGGGATTCTCTAGAATAAATGAGTGAATGAATGATTGCTAAGACTGATAAGTATTCAAGCATCGCAAATTATAATACAGTGTGTGGTGTTTCAGCAAGTGCAAATAATACCTCAAAAAATTTACTGACTTCATTGATTTCCATATTTCATGGCTATTCAACTCACTATCATCAGAGCAAGAAGATATAACAAAACCACTCTTCTTTTCAAACATTTCACATTGATAATGAACAAGCAGTGAATTAAAATAGTTGTTGAATGGAGTCTTTACAAATTGTATGCAGAATGACTGTCTATAAGGCGTCTTTAAAAAGTATATTGTTTTGTGCTGCGCATATTACGTAATGCTATTTCCTTTCCTGGAAGCAAGATCACTTTATAGTGGATGCTTGCTTGCTATTTTGTCATCATTGAGTTTTCCGGATAAGTCTCAGACATGCTGAAATATTAATGACATTAATGACTGCACTGTCAGCTTGTGTCTCTGGGATTTATCATGTAAATATGACCTCCTTCCCAGTCTCTCTTTGCGGCTTACAGACAGACCATTATTGAGGAGAACAGATACACAAGACAAGTCATAATACAGTATCAAACATTTATATTGGTGAATTTTGAGCAACAGCTCCTGTTTCTATAAAGCATTTGATGACATAGAGATACAGATCTGTATATCTACCATATCTCTATATATCATTAATTATCTTTAGGAAATATCAGAGGAGATATGAACCCTCATTGAGGGATACTTGACAGTCACTCAACTTAGCTAACCTCCTGTTCCAAAGGCACATCACACACTCTCACATCCACACACTCTCTGTAAGACAAGGGAAAGACCTCTCACCTTTGACAGTGATCTGTGCTGTGGTCTCAATCATGCCCAGAGAGGAGATGGCCACGCAGGTGTAGTTGGCAGATTGGCGTATGTTGGTGAGCTCTAGGACGTTGCGGCCCACTGGCATCTCCTCCTCCTTGGTCAGCTCCACCTCTCCCGTCGTCCACTTGACGTAGGGCATTGGTGCCCCTACTGCCACACAGGTGAGGTTGACGCTGCCCCCTGGCATGACCTCATGGTTGGTGGGGGGGATGGAGAAACGGGGTGGGACACGGCGCACTGCAGGGGTAGAGCAAAGGAGCATGAGGAGTTGTGGAGGGGTAGGGGTGAGGGTTGGGGAGACACTGGATGGCTATGCTAAGATCATGGGGAGGCATGGCTGTCGCTGTACACCCCTGTTCTCAGGGGCAACTGGCTTCTTTGATAATTCTGCAATAGTCAATTAGGGTGTCTTCTACAGACCCCAATGCTTTAAGCTACATAGTGCACATGCCAATAGCTCTCTGCTTCATACAACAGTCAAAGATGGCCTCCTCCTCTCACCATTAAAGAATCTGTTAAATGTGCAAGACAATGCCCAAGGCATGAAGCTGGATTTCTCAGGAGTGTTTATTTATTGGGTAGAGGGATTAGAATGCACTTCGTGTATGAGATGCTGCTGTTCAAATTCGAAGTCAAAGTACCACATTCTGCTGAAATGAATAGAGGAGGCTTTCCCACCATCTCCATGCATTAGAAATCCCCTTAAGTGTTGGGGAGTACTCCTCATTGCATCTGATTTAGCGCAATGCTACCTTGCATGCAATAAATATACATACCTCACTGGCATCGCTACTCACACGGTGCCTTGGCTGAGAATGGTCTCGAAATGTGACTCACATAGTATAATTTAAGTGAAGAGCTGAATATTCTGGCCGCGAGGGGCTTAGATTGTGGCTTACAGGCTTTTCTCAGGGTTTCCCCTTGGTATAACCAAAATAGGGTAAGACTATCTGCTGTGTTAGTCAAACTGGGAGATATTGGAAGGTCTGGAGTTCCACAGAGAGTTTTTAGTTTAGTTTGCTTTTCGGTATTATTGTATGCATCAACAACTTTAATTAAATATTGCAGGGTAGTGCTTTGTAATTTGGGAGGGGACTTTGTGTAAGGAAACTGAATGTGATTTCTTAACATATAGTAGTTCAAGTGTGAACTCAATTAGTTACAATCAATCATGAGAATGTATTTGTGTGGGCTTTGTGCAGAGATAGTAATGTTGAGAGAACGTTGTGGCAGGGCGGCTATGCCAGGCTTAGACTCTGAACAGACAAGAGCTGCATTGTCTACTAGGACGAGAACCATCAGGCTCTGATATGCAGATGGCTGGCATTAAGATGGGTTCCCACAGAGACTGGCTCGCCTGTGAACATGACGTGGCAGAGGGAAGGAGAGAGAGAAACAGAAGAGAGGGGATAGAGAGAGAGAGGGGGTCTAGATCTGTGGGAGTCTGGGTAGGCCACAGTTATAGACCATTCCAGCGTGATCTCAGCAGAATACTTTTGAAAGTCAAGTTGCCAAATCAGATCAAGGATGCCAATCTGTTATTTTATGACTGTATTTTTGTCACTATGGAGGCTGTAAATCTTTGTTCAGGTGCACAGCAAAAGCCAGGCCTTGACATTTGATTTCTCAATAGATCTCCCAACACACACAGATGGTCTGCAGAACTCACATTAAGCCACTGCAAAATGATCCCCCTCTCAGACATCACTGGGACTCCTAATCATTGGTAAGCAGCCGTCTGATACTGTCTAGAGTGTGAACTATAAATAACTGCTCCATTTTCATCTCTCTTTGCTCAGGGAAAATGCATGGGTTGCAGACGCATGCCAAGAATGGTTTTAATTTGGGAAGCTGTAAGAGGAGCGCAGACTTCTGTGTGCGTTTGAAGATGAAATAGAGCTAACAATATTCACATCACAACTCTTAAAAACGTTGTTTATCATCACGACTTTGAAATTACCTGGTTATTTCCTTACCACAGCAAAATGGTGTAGGCAGAGCAATAAACAGTTATTCTAGGGCCCAGGTTGGCCAGCAGTTACATCAATACTGTATCTCCAAACTGGATTTGAAACAGGCAGGGGACTTTTTTTTTTTTTAAACAAACATCTCAGTTTTTATGTGACTTGAATGCAGTATGGGATATGCGACTACTAGCTCCTCCTGCCCTCCATGCAGAACTGAGTTTTCTGGAGGGAACCAGTACTGAGACACATGAAGAAAATGGCCAGCCAAAATTACATTTCCATTAGCCAGTGAGAACATGGAGGTGTTGAATAGTTCTCTTTCACAAAATGCAGCCTCCCTTAAATGATGTGGGCCAATGAATTCAGTTCTGCTGAATGTAAAAACATTCTCGGTTTACCATTCTTTTTGTTGTCGATCCACAGATTTTCTGTCCATAATAGTAGGAACCCTATGCATAAACTGAGATGTGTGCATGTGTATGACTACCTGTGCAGATGTGTAGGCACACCTGTGTGTGAGAGAGAGTGTGGCAGGTGTACCCACTGTGTATGCCCTTGTGATTATATAAAATGTGACTATGATTCAAGTCAGGTAACCACTGAGATGTTAAGTACATCTGTTTTTCCATAATCCAATTGAGGCCAATGATTGGCTGACTGTGGGTCAGCTTGGAGGAGTTAGAGGAAATGAACAAATGTGTTAGATTGGAGAGCCTGCAGGGTGTCAACGTGCTGAGCAGCATGGGGAGCGCTCAGCAGCGACCACGTTAGTCACTGTGTACATTAAAAGATGATGTTACCCATGGACATAGAGAATGATTACAATGTGATGGCTGTTGTTTACTGACTCGAAAAGGACAAGGGGTTATCAGCTATGAAACAAGCTGCTAAAAGGTCGCCCAAGGGGTGGAACACATTACGGTCCTGGTCGTAGGAGTGACGCTGGGTTTAGTCATTGATTTCACATGAAGCAGTTTAGCAGTTTAAGAAGCAGACGAGAAGCTGGCAGTTACAATGCACACACTCTTATCTTCACTGGCATGCCACAGAGAGTGAGAGGTAAGAATAGGAGGGAGGGGGATTTGAGTCCTGATAAAGAAAAGGTAGGGGTTGGAGCTTACGGGTGGGGGAGTGTAGGCACAATCATTTCTGCACAGACATATTCTCAAGCAGGTCATGCATCAGCACAGGTGCAAAGCAAGCGACATCACACTAACTTTAGCAGCCATGATCATGGGTCCATGCTGGAAGAATCACACAAATGGTCAACAATAAAAACCTATCCCTGTATCATTTTACTGATCAACTCGAAGGCTTTTCTGATGGACGCATGTCAAAACTGAGTTTGCCTCCTGATATACCATACTGCATTGATTAAAAAGGGATTCTACCAACCACAACAACAACTTAACAAAATAAAACAACAACATTAACAATTGATATGGTTCCAACCAAAGGGTCCAGTTTCATTCTTGTTGCTCTCTCTACTTGGATCTAAAAGTATTCGTCTAGCAGCATCTCACAAGGTGAGATGAGAGCAACAACTTCTCTATGATGCCTACTGTAGCTGCTTTGGCCTCAGCTCCAGTCCCTCCTAAAGCTTTGGCTATGTAAGCTTGTGGAGAACAGACAGTGACATGGGAATGCATGGGAAGCCATTTTGTAAGCTGCTTATAGAATAGGACTCTTGCACTCTGTAAGATACATAACACACAAAGCGGATATGAAAGTGAACTGATATACAGAATATTGTATACAGTACCACATACTGTACAGTACTACATGCTTTCCCAATATTCTGACCTCTGTGAACATGACTAGTGAGGCTAGTGAAGAAAATCATGTCTGGAAAGGCCTGAAGACCAAATCCTGACAACAACCACTTCCATCTAGTAAGAGCAGGGATAATTTAGAACAAAGAAGGTCTATTGGGCAGAGAGACAACTTCAGTACCAGCAATAAGAGGAGACAGAGATCGATTTCAACATCTCCTGCACAGCTCCCTCTCCATTTCTCTTAGGGAAGCTGTGTCAGTGAAATAAACTGTAATATCTAGGGATGAAACTGGAGAAAGGAGTAAATATAGCTCTCTTATGACTAAACACAATATTGTGATTATTGGAAGGTAAATCATTTTTATTTTTTTTAAATGGCATACAGTAGCTGGTTTGGGAATTGGCAGGAGGGTTGAGATAGTCTTTATCTTCCTCCCCCACAGAGAGACAGCCTCTCAGCTCAGCCATTTAAGCTTGAAAAGATGGACAAAAACGGGCACACACGCACACAGACCCCCCCCCCCCCCCCCCCCCAACACACACACACACACACACACACATACGGTCCTTCTAACAAAAAAAAATGTTTTAAAAAAAATAATTCTCCTTTGCAGTCTCCTCTGTTTTCTGCCCTGATTGTTCTCTGAACTAAATCTGGAGCCCGCATTGAATGCTGATTCTAAAGTAAACAATCAAAGCTGCTTTAGCCAGATTAAATACTTGAAAACTCAAAAGGCTTTTCACTGTTAACCAGGATAACACTACATCCCCTTCTAAATAGGCGTTTGAGGGTGGGGAAAGAGGCACTTATTGAATTTTGAACTTGTTTGTAAATAGGCTTGATCTCTTAAGCTCATGCAACATTCCTATACAGTATCTACTCTCTGACCTCAGGCACAATGCGAAGAAACAATGATAAACCACACTGTTGCTGTGAAATAATGCACAACCATGACGTTGCACCACAGACATGTGAGCCCATCCAGTGTTGGCTTTCAAGATACTCCACACATGGCGAAAACCAAGGGTGCCATACTCTCCAAAGATGCATTCTGTCAATCTGAGTAGTTCATCCAACTATTCATGATCCAACCGTGAGAGTCTTAGAGGGAGAGAGAGAGCAAAACAACTGCAAGGCCAATTTGTTGTCTAACACTGCATGAGCACTATTCTAACAGGTGAGGTGGATGAGAGGCAAGGTAAGGGTAGTGCATTCAACTCTGGGACCATGGAACAACCTGTGGGCAGAGATACGAGGTACGGACTGAGATTCTGCAGCTTACAGTAATGATGGTTGGACACAGTATGAACAGAGAGGATGGGAATGGACTAGACACGCCCTGGGTGAGAAACACCTGGGGATGCAGACAATGCCAATAGACTAAAGCATGACAGGACAGCTGATAAAAATGATCCATGCAAGGCATATTCAAAGGCATATAATGAGGTGAAGGACTGGGGAGCAAGCAGCATAGCAGCTGATGGGGTAGAGGTTGGGGAAGGGGGTGCACTGTGGGAATTCAGATAGAGGCAGGGTCCTGAGAGAGGCCAGGACGGGCCTGAGGTGCCCAGCGAGATGCCGGCACTGCATGGCTCCAGTCCACCAGACCTTGGCGTAGGAGGGTAAAGATTGAAAAGAACCAACCTTCCCGTTGATCTGAGAGGTGAGGTTTGGATTGATTTTTGGATGGCAGGGTGCGATGATGATGAAGGGAATAAAGATAAAGAGAAAAATAAAATCAACAGAAGAGAAAAGGAGGAGGAAGAGGAAGAAGACAAGGAGAAACAGAGAGAGTAAAACAGGCAAATCTCTGCTTATCCATAAAAGAGAGAGTGAGGAAACACAATGGAGACAATAGCCAGTGCATTAACAGTAAACCAATATATATCTCTCATACATACAAACATACACATGATGTGTGCCTTGTATACATACACACAACCTCATAATATCAAGAAACATGGGCACGTACAAACAAATGGCTGCAAGAGCACAGACTCTGATACAAACCCAAACACACACACACACCCACACACCCACACACCCACACACACACACACACCTCCCTGTTCCTAACTCTCATGTGTAAGCCCTTTAGACACATCGCCTGCTGCCTCTGAATTAAGATGGCATTAGAGACTCAGAGCTCGCTGACAACCGGACTTCATTATGCACACAAAGCAGACACTGTCCTGCTGGTAAGACAGGCCACATTTATTCTGTCCATTGACTCCTTCTAAACAGAGCCACTGAAGAGAGCAGAGCTGGTTGTAAATACAAACCTGGCCACTGATGCTGATGTTGGATTAGTCATACATTCAGCCTAACAAAATTGGATTTTCAACCCTGCCTGAGCCTGACCAAAGAGCTGCACAATCAAAAACAAAGACAAACCTCTATGCACGACTCCAATGGCTAGAAATCACATTGTGTTTGGACATGATTCTGCACATGGCTCTTGGTGGAAACATTTGCATTCACATACAAGCACACACATATTGAATCAATTGAGTAAGTGAGTAAAGATAGAGTAAAGTACTGTTATAATCAATGCACTATGCCAGGGGTGGCCAACACGCGGCTCGCGAGCCGCATGCGGCTCTTTGCTCATTAATGTGCGGCTCTTCTTTTTAAAAATGATTTTCTATTTAAAAACATAAATAATAATAAAATAAAATAAAAATATGGAATACACATTACATCTTACATTAACTTGTATTTGTCATATTTTTACTCATTTTAATTTGGGAGTTATACGTTTAAATCTGCATCCTACTGCCGAATGTGTGAATTAGTTGAGTAACGTTAACTTATTGCTGTAGCAGCGGAACCAATCCACTGAACTAGCGAACCAATCACATACCTTGAAATTGAAAAAAAAAAGTGCTTCAGCGCGGGTTCATGATTTTGCTGGTGAGGTCTTTGCATGATATGTCTGAATTGTTTGGCTAGTAATCATCGTTCAAAATGGCAGGAAAAAGTGAAACCAAACGAAAATATGAAGAAGAACACCGAACGTTTTTAGAGGATTGGGAGAGTTTGTATTTTTGTGTTGAACGCAATGGAAAACCCTTCTGTCTAATATGCCAGACATCATTAGCCAATTTCAAGGCGTCAAATCTAAAACGCCATTTCACCTCACTGCATGCTGCCATAGACCAGGAATTCCCAAAAGGTACAGCACTCCGCACGCAAAAGCTGAACATGTTGAAAGGTCAGTCCGAAAAACAAACGCAGTTGTTTCGCAAATTCGCCAAACACGCTGATATCGTTACAATGGCCAGCTATCAGGTCGCGTGGAACATTGCCCGTGCGAAAAAGGCATATAACGAAGGAGAGTTTGTAAAGAAATGCATCGGCGAAGTTGTTGCAATCTTATCCCCAGAAAATGAAAATATGAAAAAAATGGTTTCAGACACAACTCTCTCGCCACACAGTTTTTCTTACATTTATAGGGGGGGGGGGGGAAACATTATAATTATGAAAAAGTTATTTAATTGCAAGGTGTGTGTGTGTGTGTGTGTGTGTGTGTGTGTGTGTGTGTGCGCGTGCGTGCGTGCGTGCGTGCGTACGCACTATGTGGCTCTTTGCAGTAGCCATGGCAATTTTTTTGGCTCATAGTCTCTGACTGGTTGGCCACCCCTGCACTATGCATTAAAAGATTCAAGATGTTTCAGTGTGTCAAAACTAGCCTGGGTCTTCAGATCCCTAAACCTCTCTATACACAAAACGGCAAGCCCAGACACTCACATGTGCACTCACAACCAGCATACAATAACAATCAACTAACCAAATACAGAAACAGACACAGACACAGACACAGACACAGACACAGACACAGACACAGACACAGACACAGACACACACACACACACACACACACACACACACACACACACACACACACACACACACACACACTAAGTGTCATTGAAAACCACCAAGACACGCTATGCCTTAGGTGACAATACTGTAAAGCACATACATACATAAGACATGAGCAAGCATATAGACAATGGTTGATTTCTTTTTCATAGCAGGATAAGCATTTGTGAAATGAACGTTCACATATACATTCTGTGTATATGACTAACACTTCAATGGACATGGAGTCAGTGCCAAAAAGACCCCACCCAAAATGTAATGCAAATAAAGAAACAGCAGAGACAAACAAAAGAAAAAGGAAGTAGAGATATTGGAAAAGAGGAGAGAGAAGAGACACCCCTTACTTTGCACACACACACACACACACACACACACACACACACACACACACACACACACACACACACACACACACACACACACACACACACACTCTTAATCCCGTACCAGTAGAAAGCTTTCAGGAGACAGAATTTGCAAAGGAAATGACAACACGGGTATTGCAAACACCTGGAAAGAGAGGTTAAACTAGTTTGAACAGGAAATCAGTACATGTTATGTTCAGTACAGTAACGAAAAACAAAACAGACAGACACATAGTGACCTCGCTACTTTGATTTGATGACTACTCAGTTGTGTGCTTGGTGGAGGGCTATTTCACAAAGCAGGTGGAGTGTTTTTTTATACATATTAATGACATTCAACAATTCAAACAATACGACATGGTAACACACATTGTGGACTGAGGAATTGCATACAGTGTGATAAACCTACAGAATATACATATTTATGACACTATGAAAAGCACTTGAAAAGATTATTTCAGTTCTCAAAGGCAATTATTTTCTCTAAAGTGAGATGTATATGTTCTTGGTGTAAGAAATTGATACAGGTATGCATGGTAAGAAATACTGCAGGATCTTAACACACACATACACATGCACACACACACACACACACACATGTAAGTAAGTACACAATCAAGGCAGGTACAGATGATTAGAGAACACTCACACATAAATGCCATTCATCAAACAAGCAATGCTAAATCTGTATCTCCAAATGCACTTCGCCTGGCATGTGGTCCGATTTAAGATCAAAAGGAGCAAAGCTCCAAGGAGAACCACAGGATATGATCTCTTATACGTATCTTTAATATTAGTTTTTCCTCACTTTCCTTATCATTGAATGGGTCATGTGTGCATCTGTGAGAATTTACGAGGTAGGCAAGCAAAGCAGTTTCCATCTCCGGAGGCCTTTCTTCCATCAGGTCAAAGATCAATTTAGTGACAATTTACTCAGGAGGATTCTGCAGCAGTGCAGGACTGCTAGTTTTATATTGTAGCACCTCCCAAGGGAACCACAGTGTTTAATCCATGTTAGCTGAGAAAGTCAGGTGGAGGGAACATTATGAGATCAAATAAAAAACATAATAATTTTGCTAAACGTATCACTAGGAGTAAGATGACAGATTATTGTATCCAAGATCTAATATGCTTACAAGCAGGACAAAAGAGACTAATGAGATGACAAAAATACACCTGCATGTGACAATAATCAAGACATGTGAATCACTATTGTTCTGCACTAAAATAAATAGAAACATAGTTAAAGGCCCATCCCTTTCTTGAAAAAAATACTCAAAGAACTCCAAAGCACTGAGTGGTGAAATTAGTCATTCACTGAGCTATTTGGGAAAGGCATGCCAGACATAGCTAGGAGCAATTCTCAATAAAATGCTGTAGTTTGAAATGTTGTTGCTCGATCGCAAAAAAGCAGGTGAAAGGAGTTTGGAGGGTTATATTTGACTCTGGCTACTAACTTTACAAACAGGCTAGCCACTTCACACTTCAGAGCTCTATACTGAATGAAATGTCATATGTCACAGCATGTGGTAAATTGTTTTAGGAGGAGCTAAGAAAATAGAACAAATAGAAAAGATCACCCAAAATACACATACTTTGACTGAAATGGCAATTTTCGGACCAGTGCAATAACATTGTGCAGCACCAGGATGTCATATGTCAGCTAATAAAACGTAGAAATGACTAAGGTGGGCCTTTAAGGGAAAGAGATGTACTGTATTAGAATGATGTAATACTGTAAGACTGAATAGGCATGTAATATATTGACAATGAATGCCCATCACAAGTTACATTCTTTGACATTAACTCATCAGGGAACTTTTCCAATGTGCCAACAAAGGGCATGGTTGATGGGAATGCCAACAGACTGTAAAAGTGAGGTAATTGGGAACCAGCTTGTGTTAAGCACTGAAATTGCCTTTGAGAACCTGATATTGGCGGTGGCTAATTGAATTGTTTGCTGTCAAGACTTTCTTTGTGAGAGCCCTGTGGGTTGGTTTTCGTCAAGCCTGGCTTGCTTTGCTTTGTAGTAGCACATGTAGCAATGTAGACTGCATCCTGTTGATGAGGGAATTTCCTCCTCACTCCCCACAGGGCGACAGTAACCACCCAGGTGTCTGTTTCTGTCTACAAGATTCCACATGTGCACCTGCAGACTCCCAACACCAAAACAATATGGCAAAACCAAAGCTGACCTCAGATTCACCTCAAAACAAATGAATCAAAACATCCCCTGCTTCTGTAAGGTGAGCAAGGTCAAATTAACTAATAACAGGTTTCAAAAGTACATAATAATCACTCAGAGGACAAATAAAAGAGAGGGGGAAAAACAGCAACAAATTATATAGACACATTGACAGAACAGGCATCAACAAGTTGACTTTCATTGGCTGAGTGCTGGGTGGTGAATGGAGAGGCAGGGGACATGACTACATTTCCAGTAAGGTGGTGAAGTGGGATGAAGAGATCCGTGTGAAGTATTTGAACAGGCCTGGCTGTGGAGAGGGTTAGCATTTGACCAAGGAGCAGTGGGAGGAAATGGGAATGACCTCCACTGTTTGAGGCTGCGCCCAGCAGTGACCTGTTCACCAGTGGGGCTCTTACCTCGCACGTAGAGGTTAGCCGGGGACGAGTATCGGGTCCCAGCGCTGTTTACCGCCACACACTCGTACTTGCCCTGGTCCGCTTCCTCGCTGTTCTCAATCTGCAGTGCTCCTGAGGAGAGAGGGCACACTGTCAGGGCTCAGGTCCACTCATGTGGATACACCCAGGATACAATGGATACTGTCCATGACCCAGAGACACACTCAAACCAGTGTGCACACACATAAATGCAACCACACAACCAGTACTGTACTATATACCTGCTCTCTCACAACATTGCAAACAAACAAAGTGCCAACTTGTGAAACGTGTCATAACAGAGAGACCTTAAAACAAGCCCGTCCAGGCTTCTGTTCGCTGCTACAGACAGAGAAGCACTTCCATTTTGGCAACACTGAGAGTATAAGGATCTACAGTAGGAACAATGGGATAGCTGTGATTGTTTGGGATACTTGAAATAGGAAATCTGTTTTCTTTTTGCAACCGCCATTATTCATGAAATATCCATGTAAATATTTGGTAATTACCTGTACTTTCATTCTAAAGACAGAGTACATGACAGTTGAGTCGAAAGACACTATATTTCAGAGCAATTTCACAACATCTACCATCCTGACATTACAATAACACTGGACAGAGGACAGAAGCAGAGCTAGGAAGACCAATGTCAAAGGTGAGCCATTTTACACATGCCTGCTGTCCCATAATCTTCTTTGACTTTCCAACACTTAAGTAAATTGCAAGACATTGTGAGTAATGGAAACGTTAGGATGAGATCACTAACAATGCTGCAGTGTTTTAACTGCTTCACATTATTCTGCCAAAGTTTCAGCCTTGCAGATGAACTGCCCACAAATCATTCATCAATTCTGCATTGCTCAACACTGACTGTTCTCATCACTTGCTCTACTGTTGGCGACAGAGTGGACGGGAACCATTTCTCAAACAGCAATGAAACAAATGAGTTAAAACAGACTTAGGGGTGAAAGACTCCTTTATTTCTACTATTGTCAACAGTGCTCTTTGGCCAACACTGTCTAGAACTAGATTTGGACCCAGGAAACAACACTTACCTGATTCCTGCTCACTGAGATACCATTATCTGTTTTCATTTCCAAAATCATACATTTCATTGCACTTATACAAAAAAACAGATATTCAATTTAAACACTCAGTATTGACAGACAACATGACTGTGTCTCTCGTGATTATGTTATGTTGTTGATCTGTCGGATGTAACACTTATCATGCAGTTTGCGGTCAGTGAAAGCACATTGATCGAAAATAAATGTGAACATTATTTCAGTATTTCAGAAATAGTCCTGAAATGCATCATGGGATGAGTTTTGTAACATAATGTTAAGTGCTAGTAAAAAAAACAAAAAAAAACAGAGATAGAGATAAAAGAAAAAAAAAGACTATGGGTGTGTGACCACATCCAAAGTGAATCTGGTGTTGGGAGAGAGCCAAGAGATGGAGGAGCGTCCGATACCAGATACCCTTCATCTGGCAGCCTCCATGCTGTTCTGTATGTCCGTCATCAAGGGGATTCTGCCTGAGATGTGTATCCTGATGCTACAGTACACACATACACGCAGACAAGCTCACTTACACACACACACACACACACACACACACACACTTACACACACACACACACACACACACACACACACACACACACACACGGCATAACATACGCAGGTAAGACTTTCTTCTCTTCTAGACATTTCTCTTCCATATCACAAGCCATTGTCAGAGAGATAATGAAAGAAACCATGTACTGCTCTTTTTCCAAGGTCTTAGCTTTCTCCCTCTGGGCTTGTACGGTATCTGAGAGATCAGAGCACAGTGTAGGCCAATCCTCACATTGTTTCTGAGGTGTGGAGAGAAGGCAGAGTTAAATCTGTCTCTCCATTTCATGTTTATTTCCTTTTCCATTCCACTTTGATTGGCCATCTCATGGCAAATTCACCACGTCTTCAAGGCAGACCCCTCGATGAGATGAGATGTTCTTGATCTCCTGAGAGAAGAGACCATAGGCTCACATGATGTTGTTCACTCTGACCTATCTTCCCCCGCTCTAGAGGCTAATCAACCTGTGATAAGTATAAGACTTCTCTGAGGAGGAGATTCTGGAAGCCTTCAACAAAAGGTGTTAGGCACCAGAACTCTCTGCCCTTGAGTGATTTACTAAGAAGTAAAGCCCTAATAATGCAGTCTACTGTTCCCCCCTCCTGCAACCTCTCTGGACAGTGTGCAGACAGAGGTCACCACTGACCACTTTTACAAAGTCTCACAGACTACTAATCACATGAGCTGTCAATCGCCATACGCTGCATATGCTAATAAGCTCATTTCAGACTCTTTGTAGAGTCAAGAAATGAAAATCGGAAAAGATCGGTCAAGAGATCATGATCCGAAACTCAGACTGGGGCTGCCATTTAGAACATTTAATAATATGTTTGCACCTAGGGTGCATGTCCATCTTGCTCTTTTTCTATGCCTTTACAGTCTTGTCAGGTGAACCGTAAGATAGATTTGATTTGATGGAATCATTTTTAGATAGTGTGACGCTTGCGACTTCTTTATTTAATAGAAGGATAAAGACTAGACAGACTTACAAAGGGTCATGCGCTGAAGCAGAGAAGGTGTCAGGGCAAGAGAGAGAGAAGGACAGAGAGCTGGAGATGGGGACATTGTGAGGTGAGAGGAAGAGGAGGAGGAAGAGGATGAGGAAAAGGAGGTGGTGGAGGAGAGGGATGGCGTGAGTGGACATTTTTTGCACCCAGCATTCTTACCTCTGATTGGTGTACCACCTGGTGAGGTAATTTGAATGCAAATAAGATTAGAGAGAAGCATTAGTACAAAGATGAGAGAGAGAAGAGCGTCAGAAAGAGAGCAAAGAAGAGAAAAAAACAGCAGTGAAAAGGAACTAGTGTCCAGTATTTTTCCAGTACCCTTTTTTCCCTCCTTTCCTGTTAAGGAAAAGCCTAGCTGATGTAAATAAAGTTATAAAACGTGATATGGATATACAGTACATAATACGTTTTGTTATGTTAGAGTGAGACACAGTGGTAACTCAGTGGTAACTGTGTCCTATCAAGGTTATCTAACAAGAACCTATTTTATACAGCACAAAGTGATGCTACAATGGATGAATACTTATCACACTTAGTATGGCTATATGCTCAGGACAAGCTACACACCAGGATGTGCAATTAACAAAAGCTTGCTATAATCCTTACCTATAATCCTGAGTCTGTATTGTGCATCTGGCTATTTGTTTTCTCCTGGTGGTTGTTTGTGCTATACACCTGGCTGTTTGTGCTACAGAGCTGTCAGTCTGTTATGAATGATCACTAAACTACTTATTCCCTACAGTACATCTGCCTCTTTCTGCAAACGCCTATGGCTATCAGTTACTCTGACCCCATGTTCACCCAAAATGGGTCTGTGTTTTGGGCTTTTACCTAAAGGCATCTGAGAGTGTCTAGAGACTGGATCTAATCTGGGAGTCTTTTGCATCCTGCCATAATGAGGCTGACAAAAATATAGGCTACATATGATGCAATGCAAAGAAACCTGTGCCGTGGTATAAAGTTTTCATACTGCTGCTTCAATAATAGGAATTGTGAAGGCACTTTACAGTACTGTTTTAAAGTATATTGTTTCATTCTATAATGACTAACTGAGTGATTACAGTTCAAATATATGTTTAGCAATTATCATATTGTGCATACTACCCTCTAACTAAGAATGTCTTTCACACAGTGAATATTCCTTGAGGTGTTAGTAAGGGGACATTTGGGCATATCTAGTCACATGCGACAAACGGTGGAGAAGGTTGGTTACTACACAGATACAACAGATCTGGATAATGAACCAACCACTTGCCACGAATAAACCAGGAGCATAGAGATGGAGGAACAGGGTTGAGAGTGAGGAGAGCCCCTGGAGGCTGTGTGGCCTCCCCTGTGTTGAGGAGGACATCAGCAGCTTCCATGAGTACTACAGTACACTGAGACCAGCCAGGACAGACAGCCTCCATGGCTGAGGAAAACTCACTCCGGGGGGTTTTGTGTTCAGCATGATAGCGAGGGCTCTGTCATGACAGCTTTCAGTGTAGCAAGTTCATTGTGAAAAATAATAGGACTTTATTATATTTTCACAATGTCCAGAGTAGGTATTATTTATGTCATATGTCTTGGAGAAATCAATTTAAGTGAATTCATAGTATTTGTACCAGCCTTTAGTTGGTGCAATCACCTCATGAGTTAAGAGGACCCAGAGTTTGAGTGACTGTATGACACACAAAACATGGTCTGCTACTCTTGCAGTGTTTACCAGAGAGGAGCAGGGTTTAGATTTGTCAACAGAGACAGTAATCTGGTTCTCTCCCACTCCTACCTTCCTATCAGGTCCCTGGGCGAGTAGTGGCTGTTTGCTTATCATGTGGCTAGCATTGTAAACAGTGGTTGATCGATGTCTGGGACAAAATCCTTAGTTCAACAGGCCTGGCTGTAATTACTTGGAGACAACGTTATGTTTTAGAGGAGCTACAGCTCCATGTGATGCAAAGGACAAACAACATCTATCCTTCATTTGCCACGAGAGTGCAAAGGTCTCAAATTGAAAAATGGAGCTATTAGTGTCCCTTGATGGATAAAAGGTATTTTAATAGGAAAACTAATTTATGAGCAAATGCAATCTCACTACTACATAATCAAGTGTATTTAAACAAATAAATTGCATGAATGTCAAGTGTTGACATGACGTGAAGCTATATTTCAGTTAGTGTGTTGAGTAAATGGTGTGACAGTAAATGGTTAGGTTTTTTTTCTTAAAAAGGGATATGCCCATCTTTGCTTGACTGCAGTGGGACTCTGTGTGACGAGGAAGCGCTATGAACCAAATTGAAACAAATTGCTGTGCTGTCATGTTAATAATACATGGTGTATCTCTCCTCACCTGAGGCCCCAGCTGTGGCATGGGAAAATCCTCAGTGCTGGCTTCAAAGCCAGAGATATCCTACAGCCTGTCTTTCAGCCTTTCCTCTTGCTCTGTTTTTAGATGAGAGGAGCCAGAGAAGGGGCCTCTAGCTAGGAGAAAACTATGGAAATGGACCTTTATTTCCCTGCTGCCAGGGCTGGGAAAAGAGTTCTGGCCTTGAACGCCTTACAAGGTCGGTAGCATGTATGCTAAGGTTTTGGGGCACCAGATCTACCTTTCTCTCCGGTGTTTTTATGAAAGTGACTATGAGGAGGTAAAAGGCCTATGGAGCATGTATAGGCATTGTGAAACAGGACAGCCTTAATGTGGACCTTTCATTGCCCTCAGGTGACAGACTGTTTCAGACTCTGAAATGTCTCCTCTCTGGTGCTGCATCACCTAGCTGGTTCCAGTGTTCCAAGATGTTAATACTAAGATTAATGGCTGTCCGCATCTGGTAGGCACCACAGGCACCACTTAGGTAATTAATGCAATGTACTGTATGCAGTTCAATAAAAGTAGTAAACTAGTTATTCAAACCCTTAGGCAATGATATCAAATCCTTAGGCTTTGCATTTGGAAATAGAAATGCATATTCTCAACATATGTGTATTATTATCACCCAGATATTGTGTTTCAGTGATTTGACTTGACATGTTTGATGTGTCTCTTTCTGTGTTGTGGGTTTGGATATCCTGAAATTATTGTGCGTGTGTGTGTGTGTGTGTGTGTGTGTGTGTGTGTGTGTGTGTGTGTGTGTGTGTGTGTGTGTGTGTGTGTGTGTGTGTGTTGACTCTACCTGAACGGAGCTGTTTTATACGCCCATTGCTGCTGTTGATGTCCACAGGTAGAAAGTCTTTGAACCAGGAGATCTCAGGGTCTGGGTTTCCACTGGCCGCACACAGCATGGTAGCTGTGCGAGTCCTCTCCACTACCTTCAGTTGGGGGCCCATGTCAATGGTGGGGAAGCCATGGGGGATCTGGTCCTCTGTGACAAACAAAACAAGACAAAGAGGAGTTAGCAGTCTCATCCAGGTAGCTGCTACAGACATCCATTGAGTGGTTTCATTCATACAGCCTCCAATCTTGATATGTGAGACCACCCCAGGGTCTGGGCTCTGTGATTTGACTTTCATGCCACAACATTGAGCCTGAGAGGTGGTCCTTTTTAAAAGCTGTGAAATCCAGTCCTAATGTATATAGCTGGGCCATGGCTTGACTAATCCCGCCACAGAATTTTTTGTCATGGATCTGCGCAAGCAAGAGGGTGTGAGATGCAATTTCACTCCCGCTGAATTGCATTCTGATAGAGCCGGTCCCTACCCTGCTCAGATAATCTGAAAGGCTAAGTGTAGTCAAATGCCAGCCCTGCCAAATTACAGAAACATCATAAAATCACTGCCCATTCCTTGCTTCCCCTTCCCCTTCCCCTTCCCCTTCCCCTTCCCCTTCCCCTTCCCCTTCCCCTTCCCCTTCCCCTCTGTGTGTGGAGAGAGATACACCATCTTCAGGAGCTCTACAAAGGAACAACTCACACAGTGACACAGTAAATTAGAATGACCTTGAAACAAGACCTTAGCTTAGCTACGCAAGAAAAATAACTGATGGACACAGGACAGGTTTGTATAAAAGGTTTTCTTTTGTTGGGTACAATGGTGAATGATGTCCTTTTATCAAAAGTCTGGTTCTCTGTGTGTCACATAATTAACAATGTCAATAAGAAAGTTACATTGCACTTGTTGGATCGGTGCTGTGTCATTGTGAAATAAATCAAGGAGAGCAGCAGCAGACAAGCCACATTGATGAGTAGGGTGATCTAACACCACTACCCTGCATATTATATATATATATATATATTATAATATATTCTTAGGATGATGGTGTCCATTAGAACTGTATCAGCAACAGGAAAACCTCTGGAGTGATCCAACAATCATATATTCTCTCTGAGTATATATCTCTGAATACTCTTGTATTCATCAAAAAAGGACAATCACTTACAATACAGCTACAGTATTAACTGTGTCAATTATTCATAGAAATCATACATTAGTTAACAGGCAATTACTAAACTAATGAGAAAATATGTGTCTACGTACATGGACTCAATAGATATGAGAGGCAAAATATGAAAACCACCCAGCTACAACTAGCCTAAATTAGTTATTGTCAGTGACGGTGTCAGGGAGGGTAATGAGCTCCGACAACACTTTATTTGGGATGTTCCATCATGATGCCTACATGAGGCTGTCATAGACATGACTTCCAGCTTGACATAACAACATGCAATAATAGCTTTGGACAACTTCTGTCATATTGCTGGTCTCTGCAATAAATCTTCTAGGAAGCATGACAAACAGAGAGGTAGTGTTTTAGTACAATTTAGTATTTTAGACAATGCATCGTAACATATTCATAACAGAGAGCTGTGTTGTCTGATAAGCTGAAGTCATATAACTGGTGATGTGAGAAATATAGGTGCCAAAAATAATGAGCACAAAAACTGCCCGGTTTCCCAATGACATTGAAGCAAAACCTCTAACACAAAGAGTACAGCCAGACACTGAGGAACCCTCTAATAAAGAGCTTAAACCAAGTTGTGAAAAGGAGGTAGGATCCCATGGAGAGAGGGACAAATGAACCCAGGGGACTCTGGGGAAGGACTGGATGGTTGGCTGGCTGGTTGTGGAAAACACCTAACCTGTCAATGCTGCTCCCCCAGAAGCTCCCACTGAGGCTAGAACAGCCTGTTCTCCTCATACAATAAGAACTGATCCTCATTTGTTGTCGTTTTCACCCACTGTGGAGGAAGTTCATAGTCTGCTGGGGAGGGCGTTGTGAAGAACTGTTTGCTTGGGGAACACTTTGTGTGTTCAGTATGTGTTATCTTAGGACTGATGGTGTAATAGTGCCCAATGGGAATGGGGGAATGGGCCTGCAACAGTCTACAGTACCAAGATTTCTTCTTATAAGATCATCATTCTCTCCTAGGCACACTGGGCCGATATAGATTTCTATAGAGTCAAAGTTAGGTAGCAGACAGACAGCATAACAACTTCCCAGTCAGTACCTGTACTAAACCGAGACTTTGTAACGACAAATGATACAGTGTGCACAGTCTGTACAGTTTGTCTCATATTAAATAGACATGGGGCTACAGTAGTTTCCACCAAGAGGTTTTCAAATAGCCCAGTGAATTCTTTTTGGGGCACTTTGTTGATTTAGATGGGTGAACAATACTTAGCATATCTCTACATCTGTGAAAAAGAGAGGCAGAAAAAAAAGAAGGAATGAAAGAAAATACTCCAATCATCGTGTAATTCTCTGACTTCCATCTGGTCTCAGGTGACAAGGTCATGGCTTACAACTACAACGATTGCACTAGTAGCATTCTCAACAAAAAAAGGTAATGACGGTTACACATAGTGTCCCCCCCCCCCCTCATGACACTGGATATCAACACCTGAAATAGTTTAGTTTAGTTTAGTTTATTAGGATCCCCATTAGCTGTTGCTCCTGCAGCAGCTACTCTTCCTGGGGTCCACACATAACATAAAACACATGACAAAGTACAGTACAGTTATAGACAAATTACAGACAAGAGTAGCATAGATTAACACAAAGACAATACTACATTGAATTAAAATAAAATAATCAAACATTGTCAGAAACCAAAAAACTAAAGCTGTGAGTATTGTAAATGGAATGTTCATAATAGCCGCCCAGCTATGTATTTTCAAGAGGGAATTACCATGCCTTTGGAAAGGGGACCCCACCTAATCCACCACTACTCTGAGGAATTCCTAAAATTGGTGATTGTAGTTTTTCACCCGACTAATCTCTACACACAAATAGAGCTGCCATTGTGCTGCGGCTGATAGCCTGTCAGTCAAATGGTATTTACACAGAGGATGATGGTGTACCGACATGTCCTGTCTGTCCGTTCCTGTCACTCAACTGCCCTACCTCATCTCTTTATCATCAATGACAGGAGGAGGGAAGAGGGGAGGGGGAGGGGGAGGGGGAGGGAGGGGAGGGGGAGGGAGAGGGAGGGGAGGGGGAGGGAGAGGGATGGGAGGGGCCCAGTCTTCTTCGCATGCCATCACAAATGACTTAACTGTGTCAAATCTATGATATCTGTCTCTACTCCCAGACCTGGGAAAGAATTCACATGCCCCACATCCTTCAGCATGTAATCCAAGGGGTCCCAGACCTCAATTTAAGGGAATACTGACTGCATTGCAGAAACACAAATATGCCAGGTTGCAAGTTTGGAAAATCAAGAATGGAATTGCTAAGAGTGAGTATAACAGCATAATGCAAAACTGTTGATAGATTGGAGTTGTATTGTCTGACCAATCCAGCTCTCCTCTGTGTGACTAGCCATAATTTAACTCCAACTAGACCTCATTGTCATATCACAAACCAGACACCTCAGGTGACATACATCTCTAGCCCTTACTGTACAAGCTGCAATCCTCAAACACCCTGCCAATTTTGACCAAGTCACATCACACTGTCCCTGTCCCATATCACTGAGTCAGCCACAGCCTGGCTGAGAGCTGGGGGAGTCTGACCTCAGACTCAGGCTTGTGGTAGAGAGGGAGACATGGTGCTGGCTGCTCACACTGAGCGTATTGTTCTCCCAGTGCAACTGTGACAAGGTGTTTGGCTCCGGCAGAGCCACGCATTCCGCCTGTGACGTGGTGTCTGCTTTGTAAGGGCATAAAGAAACACGATTGGCCAATATGAAGACAGGCTCGGGTGGGGGTGGTGGTGGCAGCCACAGGCCCAGAAAGTGGGTCTGGCTACAGGTATGCTACAGGTTTGATGCCCAGCTCAGTGCTTGTGTTGAAAGACACTTACAGTATGTTCACCTAGTTAGGCCTTACATGGTGATGACTATGTGTACCTGAGTGCTCTACAGTATGTGGGGTATTTGTCCTTAATCATCCTCTCTACAACCACTGAATGACTCTGAAAGCATTCAGAGTGAGCCTACAACTCAACAGTGGCCTGAACGTGTTGGCTGTTCTTTAATGACTCCCGTACTCTGTGATCTCTGACATACTGATACATACAGAGATCACAGAGAACCATAGTTAGTGTGCGTGTCTTGTCGGCTATAGAGATGCACCTGTCGTGTGTCCACATCTTTAAGCAGCTCTTATGGTGCTGTTTACATGCTGGGAAGCAAGCCAGGGACAGAATTCCCCGGTAATGAGTACAGTACTACTTTCTGGGTTAGTGTAGACAGAGGGGCCTGTCTACAGTGTGGGGCTGACAGGTCGGCCTGCCTGAGGATCCCATCAGTATCATTTACCACTCAGGATTTTCCCAGAGAATCTGTGGCTGGGAGGGAATATTTGGGACATGAATAGATGCTGGTGTATATGACTGGAAATGTTTTACTAAACAAGACTATCCTGTTACAATTGTGCAGTAAGCATACCTGCACTATTCACTCAGTGAGGGCATCTAACAGATGAATGATCACATCTGTAACATGAAACTTAAGTACACATTTTTTATTTTAAACCTCCAGTAATAACAAATAATAAGAACATAATGATACATGGCTCAATCTCTGCTGTTGTGCATTATAACTGTTACACTTTACATTACATTGCCCCTATACCTGTGTAGTAACTACATAATTACATAAGAACAACATGCGATTGACATGCTGTTACACAGTACATTAGTAAATACTTTGTAATAGGGTTGGGCGGCTTATGTTATTACACAAGTGAAATAAGGACTGTTCCAAGTCCCAACTTGACCTCAATTTACCATGACACTTTTTGCGGCAGATTACCTCTGTCCACTTGTCTTGCAAGCCAGCTAATTTGAGAGCTGAGCCACTGTTTTGGCATTACAGAAGCACCACAGTTTTGGCCTCAGGCAACTACCAATATAATTAATGCCATACTGCTTGTGTTGCAGAAGCAGTGGAGCACACTAGAGAAAGGAGGGGGTTCTAAAACAAAGAAAACACACCTTTCTCTCCCGTGGTAGTTCCTTCCAGCAGCCCCCGCTCCCTCGGCTCCTCCACTCCACTTTAATCAAGCAGACACCAAAAACCCCCAGGAGGAACTATATGTTCTTAATAAGATCTTCCTCGCTTGTCAAATTAAAAGAGCCACAGCGAGTCCTTACGTCAGGTGAGAGACGGGGACAGAGGGTTGGGGGGGGGGGTTAGAAGCACAGAGGACAGGACGTGACAGCCGCTCTGTCTAGGAAGCTTGCAGAGAGAGAGACCTTGGCAGGGAGGGCAGAGAGAGCATTCACACAGCAGCTCACCAATTAAAAGCAACAAGCAGCTCCAACATGTGCTGTGTACCTTTCTTTAATGGGCAGAGATTGATTCCAGCAATGAAAGAAAGAGGCTCAGTGAGAGCTCAGGAACCCCAATGCTAGGGCTTAACACCGAGAACCATATCGCTGTTATGTGCTCTGTCTCTTTCATAAGTTAGCATCACCTGAATACCACACCTTGAGTGGGTAACTTCACTTTAATTACTTCCGCTTTATTTCTGATTGTTCTCTTTCAGTTGACTCGGTTCGACCCCTCATTATGGGACACACACTCTGTGTACCTATTCGCTGAAGACCCCTATACAGTCACGCCTGGTAGAGTCCAGTGACGATTGCAGGTAGCCCTGCCTACCACCCATCCTATATAGGCCTCCCACAGAACACATGACTCTGGTTTTTACCAGATCCGAGAGATGTCATCCAAAGAAGGCAGCTTTCCACGTGCCCATCCGTGCGCAAGCATGTGCCCATCCTCAACAAATGCCTCAAAGCTTTTCAAGGCTGGGGGACTATGACCATCGCTGACCTGTCAGTTGACCTGACAGAGTTGGCCTGCGACATCTCAGAGGCCAAGTATCCGAGAGCAGGTGTCGACGCAGAAAAGCTGATAGAGTTACGCCTTTCTTGCAGACCACATGACCCACACCATCAAGTCCATTGGAAGGGTGATGAGTCTCTCTGTGGTGGGGCAGAGAGCCCTCTGGCTGGATAACTCTGGCATTTCCAACAGGTAGCGGCGGGACATCCTCGATGGACCCGTCGGCAAGGCCCTTCCCGAACCAGGTCGTAACCATGAGGCCTCCTTCCCCCACCTTCTAGATTTCGAGGTCGCCCTCTGCAGACCAGCTGCCCCAGACGAAGGACTGTGTATCTTTCAATGGTTTTACAGTCTGGATGTGATTGCTCCCTCTGTGACTGTCCTAAGTACTGATTTGGAGATTGAGTGATTTAAAAGGGGTACATACTTCTGTACATCTATCTGTACAGGTTTCTGTTCGGACGAGGCAATCAGGCATTTTGCAAGGTCCCAGAGTGAGGGGTCAAACCAAGTCGAAGGTAATGGAAGAAGGCAATGGCCAATTGTCCCAGAATGCCCTTGAACTCGTTGTGCTGTGTCCTTCTGGACCAATCACAGCTTTTCTATGCTCCACAAATAAAGCCACTCTAGGAGGCACAACCAAGTGACACTGGGAGTCCCTTAACAGTAATAGCTATAGAGCTACAGAGAGAGCAGCCTCTCTTTATCAAAGCACAGCCACAGCCATTAGGTCAACAGCAGCTCTTATCTACAGCACCAGTCAAGCCAAGAATGTGCAAAGCTGTCATCAAAGCAAAAGGTGGCTACTTTAAAAAATCGAAAATATAAAACATATTCTGGTTTGTTTAACACTTTTTAGTTTACTACATAATTCCATATGTGTTCCTTCATAGTTTTGATGTCGTCAATATTAATCTACAATGTAGAAAATAATAAAAAATAAAGAAAAACCATTGAATGAGAAAGTGTGTCCAAACCTTTGACTGCTACTGTACATATATACCATTTAGCTGACGCTTTTATCCAAAGTGACTTACATTGCAGTGAGTGTATACATTTTTCAGTATATATGATCCCAGCAGGAATCAAACCCACAAGTGTTGTTGGCACCAACTGAGCCACAGAGGATCACTCTTCACTAACCCAAACCATAGCCTGGCTCTAACCCTGACATAGGCTGTCACACATTCAGACACTCTGTACAGTAGAACCACCCTGATGGTTGACACAGCTGTACCATGATGGTACTCTCCCTCCTAAGGTGCTGGGAAGAACAGACCCTCCCTCACTCAGCTGGATACTGGAAATCCTTTCCATTGTCTACACAACCACAAGCAGGCTTCCGACCTTCACTTGTTTTCATCAAGGATAATTAGTTGGAGGAATTTATTTGCATTGCTAATTTCTTCCTCTCTCCCTCGATTTGTGTCTCTCCCTTACACACATGCACCCACGCACACTCGTACACACATACTGTACACACAGGCACACAGGCACACACAGGCACACACAGGCACACACACACACACACACACACACACACTTAAGCAACACAGCTCCTAATAAGCCTTTAATAGCTGCTGTTTGAACCAAAGCCGTTGAAGATTCTTCCCCAGAGATTTACGTAAGTCAGCAGAGTTTATTCTCATATGGGCACTAAACACTGAGACAGACCATATCTGCATATTATTGAATGATGTATGCATTTATCAGTGTATGTGTGTGTGTGTGTGTGTGTGTGTGTGTGTGTGTGTGTGTGTGTGTGTGTGTGTGTGTGTGTGTGTGTGTGTGTGTGTGTGTGTGTGTGTGTGTGTGTGTGTGTGTGTAGGGTCTACATCCTACATCCTGGTGGACCTTACAAAGCAGTAATGATGACACCTAAGAATAGCACCTGAGAAAGTGATGATGACCATTTCCATTCTGTGGCCACTGTAATGTCTTTGCAGCTGAGCTGACAACCTGTTAACATCATAACATGAGGGGGAAGTACTTTAGATGGTGAGGATAGTGCCATTGAATTTAAAAATAATTATACAAATAAGCATAGGAAGAAAAAAATAACTTTCTTTGGAAATCTCTGAGACTTGGGAATTAAGAACATGGATAGATATATAAATTATAAATTATTCTGAATGACATGAGAAGGCAAAGCAGAGAAGGAAAGGGGAATGTGTAAATAGGCTGTTATTAAATTATTATAAATCTGATGGCTTTAATTGCTTCTTTATCAGGCATCAACATCCAGCTGATCCAGTGTGTGTGTGTGTGTGTGTGTGTGTGTGTGTGTGTGTGTGTGTGTGTGTGTGTGTGTGTGTGTGTGTGTGTGTGTGTGTGTGTGTGTGTGTGTGTGTGCGCGTGTGTGTAGCCTGGGAGGGCTGTGTTGTGTTGGGCCTGTCTGGGGAGAGATAAACCGCAGACCAAGATGGCAGATAGCTAGGGCTGAAATCTCACCGTTGCAGAAGCCACCAGAACATGGCACCCCTCTGCTTTGCCCCCCGAAAAGGACACATACTGTCGACGGGGAGGAGACCCACAACACTCACTATCCACAAACCACAGAATATCTACTTTATGGATGCCCAATTTGAGTTATTTACTGAAACAACCTTCATACATGAAAAATAAATACAAATGATTATGCTTCAAATATTTTAAGTTCATGCATTCAAGGCCAGTTCGTAACACACACACACTCATTCTATTCCACAGTGTGTGTGCGTGTGTGTGTGCACGTGTGTGTGTGTGTCTGTGTGTTTGGAATGCAACAACCAGTCTTATTCCATTCCATGCAGGCTCAGTGTTCAGTGTTCCAGAACCCCAGTCCCCGTGCTGGCATACCTGAGAGCCTGCTGTAATTGGCATCAACGCTTTAAAGGGTGGGGAGGGTTTTTCCTCTTTAGAGCACATTATGCACCCGCCGAGCTGCCATCCATCATCCCCAGCGAGGTGTTGCTGACAGTTATAACTGGATATCTCCTTTAATCCAGCCCAGGTATGGCTCAGCACACTGGGCATTGACAAACCTACAGCCTCCCTCCGATAGGACCACAGATGCTCTCAGAACAGGACTATACCCAGCCTCCACTAAGGACCATGGGCCACCTCTCATCCAGTCTTTCAGTCCCAGACAGACATTCATACATACATACACACACACACACACACACAGACAGACAGATGATAAACAGTTCCACTACCATTTGTAAAAAAATAAAAATCTAACCAGATTTAACTAATTTGACATCGCCACATCGAGGAGCTCTGCAGAGTTTTTTGTCCATCAAAGCTCTTGTTCTTGGCACACACGAACACACAGAGAGAGAGAGAGAGAGAGAGAGAGAGAGAGAGATTTTATGTGTGTGTGTGTGTGTGTGTGTGTGTGTGTGTATGTGTGTGTGTGTGTGTGTGTGTGTGTGTGTGTGTGAGAGAGATTGTGCCTGCCTCCTGCCTGCTCTAATTACCAGGGAGAGGGGACCATGGCAGCTCCAATAGGGATCTAATCACGACCCAGCTGATGGACCATGCTCCTGTGTCCAAACACAACAGGCTGCCAAGACTGACACACACACATACACACACACACACACACACACACACACACACACACACACACACACTACATACTACATACTATCATTAGCATAGCATATTGCCTATGCATTCATTAGGCAACATTGAACACAAAATAGAACGCCCATTTGTGTTGGTCTTACTCTGCCAATGTTACTCCTACAACACGATTGTGTTATCATACACATAACAGAGAGACAGAAACAGAGAGTGTCCTGGGGGGCATGTGTGTGATTCCTGGAGTGCTGTGGGAGGACGGGCAGTATGAGGCAGGGGTGAGGCCGGTCATAACGTGTGGGGGGTGATGGATGAGAATAATTACACCGAACGTCCGCTTGCATGGCGTGCGCAGGGGGAGCGGCCAGGGGTGGACTCCTGCTCATGTGATACTATAACAGTAAAACATGACTGTTCGCTGCTGGGTCCCTGGGCACTCCATCACTCCATCCGTCTACGAGAGAGAGGGTCCTGGCCCCAGCCCCAAGCCCAGGTTTAAACACAGAGCACATAAACAAACAGCCGACCCCAAGGGAGAACAACACCAGGTGGGGAAGTGACGGGAAGCCACAACAACAACTTGCCCAAAGGAACGACAAACTCCACAAGAGAGCATATCATGCCGGAGAGAGAGAGATCCTTTAGAGAGGGTTCATAATAAAGACAATGACACGTCAATAATATCATAGTACTGTATTGTCATTCTCTACTGTAATAATGGTATAATAATTACATATAATGGTTTTGAAAGGGCTGTATGAGACTTTTTTTTACAATTCAGACAGCACTGACCCACTCCATTGAAATAATTTCAGAGTAAACTAAGCTTGTCAAAACGTATTTGTTTTGAAGCCACGTACGGAACACATCAGAGACAATCCAGCTTTATAAGTATAAGCCTGGAATGTAATTTTTCCTCATGCAACAGTGTTAATGGAGCTCTATGATAAACATAGAGAGAGATACAGAGAGAGAGAGACAGAGAGAGAGCGAGAGAGCGAGAGAGAGAGGAAATTGTATAAAGAGAGAAAGGATGGTTTTTTTTTGGGGGGGGTGTGTGCTTGTGTGTGTGTGTGTGTGTGTGTGTGTGTGTGTGTGTGTGTGTGTGTGTGTGTGTGTGTATGTGTGTGTGTGTGTAGAAGAGATAAGGACGTGACAGACATGCGCCATATCTCTATGGCCTGGGGAGGTTCGGGCTACAGGCATGTCCCCCCATACTGTACCTCTGCATACCTCCAGCCTGAAAAGGCTTCTCATCTCATTCTCCACACAAACATATTCCCTCTAACTCAGAAACAGTTACTACTACACGTCAGAAGTGGGACTAGAAACACCTTTAAGGCAAACAATACCTTGCTCCGTATGAGAGGACTCAAAATACAAGAACTCACACAGAGCTATCTTTGTTGCAGGTGCATCGTAACAGTGGAATTACATGAAAGACCAAATAAACCTGCACACTGCTCCTGCTAGCTGTTCTTTATTCAAGCTTGACTTATAGGCCTCAGCCTTTGTCAGAGCTTTTCGCATAAGAGGACTAAAATATTTGCTAAATTGTTAACACTCTGGGGAGATAAATGCTCTTCTTATCATCGAGCTCCATTAATACATCGTCTTGTTTACGACGAGGACAAACTTTATGAAACCTGTCGACTCCAAATCTGTCATGCAACACCGGTCTCATCATATGCACCCCACCCCACCCGTTTCTCTGAGGAGAAGACCTGTTGTTGATATCTGCACATGCCCAGTAGGGGCTGTCCTCTGGGGTGAGGAATGCGGGCGTGGAGGCAGGTCTCCCCATGCCAGGTAAAGATGGGCTCCTCCATGTCTCCTCTTTATATAACACTGATAATAGCGGGTGTTGAATGAGTTCACATGTGTGCCAAGACGTACTCGCTGAGCCCAGGAGCTTTCTCTTCATTCCTCCCCCCTTCTTACCACTCCTTTGTAAACACCATTTACTGGAAGTGTCTTAAAAATGTCAGAGGACATGTGTGAGAAAGGATTTTTAAAAACGCTGTATAGGATTTCATCATATATATTGTGTTTGTATTATGCAGCCCATTTATGTAATCCCCTCTGTAATGAAATAGCATGTACTTAGCCAGGTAAACAACAACATGAGATGAGGGGAGAACCTAAAAACACTGCATGTATGACTGCTGTCCAATTATCTGTGACATTCAACACTGTCAGCCGCTCGTCTGAGAGGTATCTCGTCTTCTCCCATGTTGATGGACATTAGTGTGCTAACTGCAGACAAATATTATTATCAAACAATAAGCACAAACAGGCCAGGTAATATGATGACAGGCTTTGAGCCACAGAAAAACATGCGCACACATGCGCACGCACACACACACACACACACACACACACACACACACACACACACACACACACACACACACACACACACACACACACACACATGCCCGCACACACTCACACAAGAACATGAGCGAGTTCTTTACTTGCAGTGAAGCTGGCAGCTTTGGCGGCGAGGTCATGCTCTCCCAGGAAATAGGTGCATAAGGAACACCACATGACCAGCAGACTATCTGACCCCCCCATGCTGGGTCAGGTCAACCCTGCTACCCAAACAACAGGGTCCCCTGGCCTCCCACGCACACTCAGCACTCACAGGTCACAGGCCAACTCCAAAGCCCCTACCCCCACTTCTACCCACCCTTCTACTGACATTACAATGCTGTTACAGTACCACAACCCACCGTCGGTTTTACAAGCTATGGGACATGAGGGCAGTTTTATAGAGTACTACAGTATGCTTCAGTGAAGAGTAATTCATACCATGTTAACCCTTTCTAAAGCTACCTTTAATCTGGCTGGCTCACAGACTGACACCTAGCCAGTCACCAGTTGGTGGTAGATTCACTGTGGTTAAATAGCGAACCGGTCTGTTAGCTGATGGCTTTTATGCACGGCTGATGAAACAGACAATTCAGCATATTAACGATCCTAATTTTGTTACATGTACCTAACAACTGGGTTTTGTTGCTAAGGATGGCAGCACAGAAGGGGTATGAAGTGCACATGTCTATTTGTCATTGCCTCTCCTCCCCTGCTTTTAGATTTGTTATTCTTTGAGCAGGCTTTTCTTTCCCTCTTCCGGTGCTATTGAAGGAAATAACAGCTGAAGCAGAGCGTAGGAGTCTATGTGCCTCACAACCAGGAGCGATAAACTAACCCAGGAGACAGGGACATAGACAGGGACAGACAGAAGGGCATCTACTGTGATCTATCACAAACCTGAGGATAGAGACTTTCATCAGTCTCTGCAGGCAGAGATGGCACATACAGTAAGGGAGAGCTGCGATGCAGTTAGTATTCTGTCACAAAATGCCCACTATCATCCAGCATGTTTTTGGTCCTATGGCTGCGGACACAGCTAACCTTGTCCTGGCCCTCTTGTGAGACTCAGGGATGTGCTGTAGCAGGTCAGAGCAGGGGTGTCAGAGGCACAGTCATACACTGTCGTACAGAGAAAATCAGCCCACCTGCCACTAACCTCACTTCACAACATTAGTCATTCTGTTTTCCACCAAAATTGTTTAGAGAAAAATTCTATCACAAAATGATTTTTCATGAACATGAAAGGTCAGTACTTCTTCATTATCTATCTATCTATCAGCTTCGTTTTTCTTCCCACTATGATGCTGCTTGTTCATCATGAGAAAAGGAAACGGCACACGCCCGGATCTCTTGAAGAGATCCTCTCATGGCCAAGTGTAGCACACATTGACACATACAGTATGACAGTTCTGCCAGTTAAAAACATAAACACATACTGACGTTCTCATACATTCATGTTCCTGACACTGATTTTTGCTTAATGTTGACAGTATATTCTGCCAGAGGCGATGGAATGATAAATATATTTATAATTTGACAGGTTGCCCACTGGTGAAGCCTTGTGGCTCTAAATAGTGTAACATCAACACAGTAAGATATATGTAACTCCTTCCTCCCTTCCTTGGCAAACAGCCTTGTTATGGTGGCCATAATGTAGTTCCCTCCCCTGTTCCCTTTCACTGTCACTCATAGCTACAGGTAGGATTTAATGTTCATATTCTCAATGCCACCCTGACGGGGATAATGATATGCGCTGATCAAGGTCAACGTGACTTCAAATGCTTCACAGAATATCAATGGGCAAGATGAACAGCCATTTCACTCCTAATGTGTCTTACCTACTGTATGTTTAACTGACAAAAATGCCATCAATTGAGGTTTTATTTGAGGAATTTAAAGGCCATCGCTCAAAATTACATTTTGGCAAACATGCTTACTACCGAATAAATAACAACAAAAGGACTCCAACAGCAAATATGGAGATGGATGTTTATATTATGTGCTGTAAATAACATTAGTCTCTCTTCAAGTTCAAGTAACCTTAAAAATAGCAAACCAGTGTTTGTGGTTGCCAAGAGCAGAGCTGTTCTGATGTGTGAGAGAGATGGGGGGGAGGATCACTAGTGCCTCTCCTGACACCCCTCTGATGGATTGGGACTCACTCTGCCAAGTTCAGCCTGGGTGAGCGTGGGTGTGTGTGTGTGTGTGTGTGCGTGCGTGCGTGCGTGCCTGTGTGTATGTGTGTGTGTCTGTACGTGTGTGTGTGTGTGTGTGTGTGTGTGTGTGCGCGCACATGCGTATGTGTCTGTGTGTGTGTGTGTGTGAAGCCAAATCAAACCCTGGCAGCGCCTCTCTCCGGTTTAGGTTGGTTATCGTGTGTTTGTTTGAGCGTGCAGATGAACCCGGTGAGGTCCTGGGCGCTAGCGTGTAACAGCAGAGCCACCCTCACCCTCTTCCATCATTAACGTGTTGATGTTATGGGTATCTATGCAGGGGAAACCTGTTTAATACACAAACACGCTCCCCCACTCCTCCATCTCCCACAGGTGTGCTGGTCTCTGCATGTTCTCCTTATCCTCCCTCCTTATCTCCCCCTCACATCCCTCTCCTCCCCGCTCCCTCCACGATTCTCTGCCTTTGTGTTTATGCTAGACCACTATACTAGACCACCCGCAGAAAAGACAAGCTTTCTACAAATCAAGACAAGCAAAAAAACAGAGAACATAATCCGTGTTGTGAGTCATTTTAATTGGAAAGTTAGCACTACAATGTTGCTAGAATGCCAGTTACCAGAGGATTGTTGTTACGTTGTCCTGAGGCGTCGTAATATGAGTGTGACATGGTTGTAATGTTGGAAGTCATTATCCATTAAAATAGTCTGCTACATATAGGCCAAGTCATTTTCCATTCAAATAATTCAAGTTAAACTCATTCCAACTCTAAGCGTCATACTGGAATTTGATACGTGTAATTTATGTGTCTGTTTGAGTAGTGCAGTCTCCCTCACAGCATCACTCCACTCACTGCAGTTCAGAGTCAGACAAATCCATGTGATTTGCTGAGCTCCATAAACTTCCTGGATTGTGGCAGTGACGTGACTGTTAAATGCTGCTCATCATTCATATTTAATCATGGCCTCGTCATTTATTACCCACAGAGCTACACAGTCCTAGGGCTCTTTACTTTCTGGCCCTCTGTCCCTCCCTCCACTATAATCCCCCTCTCCCTCTCTCCCTCTCTCCCTGTGCTCGTCAGTCAGGGTAGGTCTCCTGGTGATACTGAAGATGACAGCAGTCAGGATCACTACCCTGCCCTACTGCATGCGCAACGGACAAAGGACCGGGCTTCTACTCTCACAAAACAACATATAATGAATAACACAGCTGATGCTGACTACAGGGACTAGTCACCAGGCGTACACCAGGTACAGATATATGATATAGTAAGAATTAAGTTTACCACTCCCACAACGTGGAAGTTTCAACTGTGGCAGATGGGAGCATTTGACCCTGCTTGGGTGGATGGATGGATGGATGGATCTACTGTACTATGCCCACCACCCAGCCGAAGCACCAGTACACCCACCATAGCCCCAATTTACAAAGACTACAGAGAGGATTTGGCAATTGGAGAGCTTGTTTCCAATTCAATGACCCGCTCATTCATTACCTGACACATATAAACCCAAAAGTTATTTCAAGTTCAAACAATTTCTTCCCTGAGATGCCTACCAAGAGAATATTTTTATGGAAAACATTTGATAGATAAATAAATAGCCATTCCCATGAGGTAAGCTATTTGAGGCAGTATTCTACTTATCTACTTATAATAATTCCTGGTAATAGCACAAAAGAGGGATAGTAGACATCTTTCAAAAAAGATCATTGTGATCTCCTTGTCCACCTTATCCAGTCTCTCTAACAGTAGGAGGGGATATAGAAACGGGGTTTGATTTTATAACTCTGTAACAGCCCATTGCAGTGAAGTGGAGCCCAGAGAAGCTCTCTATAAAGCCAGGTAATTCCTCCTCTGGCCCTGTGTTCACTGCAGCCTTTAATAGGAACCAATCAGGCCTGGGCTGTCTGTGACAGCTCTTTCCCACAATGCTCCAGTCAGGCCCAGACAACGCCACGCTGGGATTATCAGTCCAAGTCCAAGTCCGATCCCTACATGCTACTAGACACACCGGGCAACAAACTAACTTGTCAGCAGGAATATAGTAGTACAGTATCTGTGAGGAGTGTTGGTTTATACAGTACACTAGGCTATAATGGTACACAACACACAGAGTCAATACTGTACCAAGGTCAGCTTGTCTGCAGAATGGAACTGTGTAAACAATACTTAGATAAAATCCCATTTAGGACACATCGGCAGTCATACTGTGTAGGTGTTGACTAAAGCCACTCTGGGATCATCAGGTTAGGCTCGCTAACCATCTGACAGCATCAAGATACAGTCTAGTGCTGCTGTAAGGAAGCCTTTGGACGCAGCACTGCTCTTATGATGTTGAAACAACTCCACTTAGCAGGGGTGTGCTTGTGGCCCAGAAACACGTGTTAGATGCAGAGACAATTATGACTAGTATCACAGGCAAGCATCGGCGCCCTCTTATTCTGGCTGTTCCAGCAGCATGCACTGGGGCTGCGCCGTGTGATAAGGCCTGACCACAGGAGCTGTGACTGTGAGAGGCTGCTCTCATCTCTGCAACAGCATGATGGTGGTGATGACACACACTGGACTGTGACGGCGATGTCATCCCTCTCCTTGTGCCATAAACTGCCGTGGGTCAGAGGGACAAGTGGCAAGGGGAGATCAATCCATCCTGTTGAGTCAGGTTATCTGTTCTCTCACACAGAACCAGTGAGAACAAGCCTCTCACCACCCTCCTTCAACTGACAGACCAGGGCAGGTCAGAGGAGATAGACAAAGGAGATAGATAGAGTGTTAGAATCAGCACCATCACCAACCCGGCTAGTATGTATGGTGGAGCACGGATCAGTTGTATGGAGATCTAAGCACTTGAACATCACCATCAATCAAAAGTATACTGTAGGTAATGTGTTGTGGGATAGTTGGGATAGCTGCAAACACCCACACACGAGAAATCTCTCTCATCTCTGTCTGTTTCACCCCCTACCGCACCTCAGTCTTAACTGTCTCTCTCTGTTCCTCTCTCTCCCTGAGGCTCTCCGGGTGTGCACCTCATGACTAATGCCTCACTCTCATTACTCACATCATCTGGCTATACGCATAGACTCCTGCTGTTTCTCTCCCTCTATCTCTGTCTCTCTCTCTCTCTCTCTCTCTCTCTGTCTTTCTCTCTCTCTCTTTCTCTTGCGCCACTGCCGCGCCCCTGTCGCGCCCCTCTCTTGCCTATCTATTGCCATGTCTCTCTCTCCCTCTCCGAATCCTCTCTACATGAAAACATTGCTTCTCCATCCTGTGGAGGCTGTGAAGGCTTTAAATTGTGACTCTGTTGCGGCACACACACTGCCAGGGCTGCTCTCGAGCCCCAGGGCTAGCTTCTCTTCCCCCGCTGTGTGCTAATGAGGGAGACGTGATGCATCATGCCTTATTCTCACCCCATGCAGCCTAGCCTTCACTGCCTGAACCTGAGAAACAAACACTAGTTCTGGATGGAAACGCAACACAGCCCCCCCCCCCCCCCCCCCCCCCCCCCCCCCCTCAGGTAAGGCGTCGTAGGTGCCTACGTGACCCAATCACAATCTCTATGAATCACCCCGCTGCCATCCTTCTCCTGAGCACCTCACAATAGATCATGAAGATGTCTTCATTCTTGACTTATAGCACACCTGCCAACCAAAGCGGCCACACAGCAACACCGGGGTCTAACCCAATAGTCTGGGAATTACCAGAGACCTTGAGCAAAGCCACACACATGCAAAGTCCCTGACCCAACTCTCTGTCCGCAAGGCTATACACATCTACATCAGACCAAAACTAATCCTGCCTCTAATCTGATAGCAGGTCAGATAGTGTCCTGTTAACAGCAGCCTTATCTAAGCGCCCAACCATACTTTTAACAAGAACCTTCAATATATTTCAAGCGCTGAGGAAAAAAAGGCACGGGTGTTTTGCGTGACAGCCTCTGGCTAGGTTTACTGATCTAGTGCTGACGATATCTCCAATATCATCTCCCAGTCAAGATAATGTGTTCCTGGGTGATTTGGAAAAGTCTGCCAAGAAAACACATATTTTTGTTGAGATATTTCTCTATCAATTGTGTGGAAAAAATAATTGCTGTTGGACATCGTCTTTAATCTTCTCACTGGCAGAAAGAGATCTTTTCAGAGACCTACAATACGCTTGGAACAAAATCAATTCCTGCAGATTCACGCTCAGAAAGTATTATCAAATAGAGATGTCAAACCACATTTCAGGCTCAGTGTAATCAAACATCTAACAGCCACCGGCAAATCACAAACTGCCACCCTATTTCATCAAACAGGCGACCTCAAGGGGCAGGACATAAAATCCCGCTCCGACACGTAAGCAGGGGGATAAAACACTTCCATTGGTCTTTTGTGATCAGTGGAGCAGAGATCACTGGTATTAGGACACATTGAACCAGATCAAGACAGAAAGCATTGTAATGCAACAGATGTACGGAAGATAAGAGAATGAGAGAAGGGATTGAGAGGGATCGAGACAGGGAGACAGCGACAGAAAAAGAGATGAGACAGAGAGTGAGAGCATCAGAGAGAGACAGATACAGACAGAAAGAGGGAAAGTGAGCGAGAGAAAGAAAGAGAGAGAGAGAGAGAGAGAGAGAGAGAGGAAAGAGACAGGTGTACCTTCCAGGACGGTGAGCTTGGCACTGGTGTTGATCTCTCCCGCACTGTTGGTGGCTGTACACTCGTAGATGGCCTCGTCCCGGTGGGTCCTCAGGGGCTGGATACGCAGGACGGATCCTGAGCCATCGTCAAACTCTATCACCTGACATATGGGGAAGAGGAGAACACCTTAAAACACATCTGTGCTATCTATACTACAGTACCAGTCATTCTAACCAAAGGTATAGTCCTGTGACTGGGGCCCAATCTAAAGTGATTGAAACAGTCATGTTAACACAGGCGTTTACACTCCAGAGTCCCTTTGATCGCTGCAGTCACTGCAGTCATAAACACTCCTAGTCTCCTTGACATGTACAGGAGCACTGCAGACTAACAGCCAAGGGAGAGCCCTTGGTTTGATCATTCACAGGGGGACTAATACAGGGCTAAGATAACTGCTACTCTCCATTTAGTGGGATCTGAGCAGGATGGTGTGACTCGTAAGAAGTGACAGGTGTGACTATATCACCTCTGAGTTACATATACAGTATATTACGTATATACACTCACCGGCCACTTTATTAGGTACACCTTGCTAGTACCGGGTTGGACCCCCTTTTGCCTTCAGAACTGCCTTAAGTCTTTGTGGCATAGATTCAACAAGGTGCTGGAAACATTCCTCAGAGATTTTGGTCCATATTGACATGATACCATCACTGCTGCAGATTTGTCGGCTGCACATCCATGATGCTAATCTCCCGTTCCACCACATCCCAAAGGTGCTCTATTGGATTGAGATCTGGTGACTGTGGAGGCCATTGGAGTACATTGAACTCATTGTCATGTTCAAGAAACCAGTTTGAGGTGATGTGAGCTTTGTGACATGGCACATTATCCTGCTGGAAGTAGCCATCAGAAGATGGGTACACTGTGGTCATGAAGGGATGGACATGGTCAACAACAATACTCAGGTAGGCTGTGGCGTTTAAACTATGCTCAATTGGTACTAAGGGGCCCAAAGTGGGCCAAGAAAATATCCACCACACCATTAGATATTTGCGTTAACGAGCAGTTGAACAGGTGTACCTAATAAAGTGGCCGGTGAGTGTAAGTATACTGTATGTCCAACCAGGCCAGCACAAGCATAAAAACACAAGCCTGACAAAGGAGAAGTTGGCAAAAACTCTATCTCAAACCGAGACTGCCTCAGTTCTGATACATTGACCCAATTAGACAAGCTTGTATGACATGTTTAGCATGAGTGGACAGCAGGTATTTAAGGGCTTTAAGAAGCTGGTGGGGTAAAGATTCAGGGGTCAAGGGAGAGGGCATTAAACTTCCACTGTGGTGAGATGTGCCTGACCAAAAAGCCAAGAAGGAAGCACATTCCAGTTCTAATGAATGCAGCTCTATTCCATATACCTCACAATACCCTACACACAGGGCAGCAAGTTTGAGGAGAGCCATACAGACAGGGTGGACTATATTTCATATTAATCATGTCAGTGTGAGCAGAGCGTCTGCATCTATAGCAGGACTCATGTTGTGCTACTTTACTTTTTATGCTAGCCGGCAGCTAATGGGCCTCCCTGCTGGTCTAGCTCCAGCATATCCAATCGCGTCCCTCACTGAAGCCTCACTGCTTCAGGTGCTGGGGGACTAGTAGAGCGAGAGGAGAGGGCTCCATATGGATGAGTAGTGATGCTTTGTGTGAGGGATGTGGGTGAGTGTGCTCAGGCCACAACATCAGAAGCAAGGTGAAGCACTGCCCCCGGGGGACCCCCACTGTAGACACATACCTCAAAACGCTGAGAACTGACTTTCTTCCCCTTCTTCATCCAGGTGATCCTGGGCTTGGGCTCGCCCTCTGCCTGGCACACGAAGGACGCCACCCCGCCTGAGATCCCCGTCTGATCGTCAGGGGACTTGATGAAGCTGGGCATGCCTGAAAGAGAGAGAGAGATAGAGAGAGAGAGAGAGAGAAAAAAGCAATGTCAGAGACAGCAAAGACAGATGAGCAGCTCTGGGCTGGTTACAGGGCTTTTACAATTCTCTATCAGGTGATGTTCATGCAGTAACTATGTGCAGTTAAAGACATTGGCACAAAACTGCCTGCAGCCAAACCTCGTAAAAATGCCTGCCAGTCAAAATGGTTCAGTTGAGTTCTCTGACTGTCTTCTGTTTTTTTTTACTATACTCAACAGCGCATGTGAGTCTCATCAATAGTGATGAACAGCCACATCTGAATCTTGAACATTCTCCTTCCTCGCCTGAATAAACGTGTGGAATAAACCCAACCCCAAGGCTTTGCCATTTAAGGCCAATGAATACCACTATCTCCAAGGAGGCATCAACTGTACGCAATTAAATGCGATGACACAGAGTCAAATTAAAGCTCCATAGCAACTCAAACAAAACCCCTCCAGAGGATAATAATAATTGAATATTCCACTCGTTAGAGCCACTGGAGGGTAACACAAGTATACTGTACAGCAT
The DNA here is from genome assembly GCF_951799395.1 of Argentina silus. Lineage (NCBI taxonomy): Eukaryota > Metazoa > Chordata > Actinopteri > Argentiniformes > Argentinidae > Argentina > Argentina silus. Next base: position 10,090,526 of record NC_139660.1, on the reverse strand, counting down.
ATTCTGCCAGGATTCTTCACCTCTAGTTCCTGGCAACAGATTCATAATGCAAACCTTGGGGGGGGGGGGGGGTGTATGTCACTGTCTCTGTGTGGGAGGTCAGTGTATGTGGGGTGAGGGAGGGCAAGAGGGGTTAATACTACTTGAAGTATGGGTGCTATTGATGAGGGAGGCAGTGAGCCATAGTCTGTACACTAGATGCCCCTTTTCCTTGCTCTCGCCACCAGAGATCTCCTTGTGAGTTTTTCCTAAATAGTGCATCTTTGAGATAGAGACAACTTGAGCTTTCTGCTTCTGTGCTGTACTGTAATGATGTAATGGCTGCCTTGCTCTGTATACTCTGATGCCATGAGCAGGCTGCCACCTGTCTCTTCTTCCTGAGGTGGTTTAGCGGTCTGTGGTTGTTCTCCACACAATATCCCATAAGGTACACTGGGCCACCCAGCTACACTCACTCACAGTCAGTGGAGGCTTGTGGAGGTAGAAATCTTCCATTCCATGCATTACAATGAGCCCATCCTCTGATTTCTACCTCCACCGGCCACCACATATACCACACCTTCAAGAATAGATGTTCTAGACATTTGTATTTAAATTGTGATGAGTGAGTAAATACAGCCAAATGTAGCTTGCGAAAAATTGGGGATAAAGCAGCCAGCTCTGTCCCTGACACAAGACTTTGTGCAGTTTGATTTGTTGAATTTTTGTAATTCTGACAGCTGTTCATCCCTCATACTGAGCTCCAGTGATGAACTATCCTTAGCCGACTATTAACACAGTACAGTGCACACATACTCACTAGTCTATCTATGCACCATGTCCATGGACAACAGCATGTGGTTCCACTGGGGAAAAGAGGTTGACTCAGTTCCCCTCATATGAACCAAGCCTGAAAACAAACAAGTCAACAGCACTGTCTCTGAGGAGAGCAACAGACTGAGGGACAGAAACCCCTGAGACTGTTGCTAACTTCAATTCCTACAGTATGTCTGTCCTCAAATAAAACAACTGCAGTCCACGGGGGTACAAATCAATATTCTGCTGGCACAGTGTCACAACAACACTAAAATGGCTGACTCGGAGTGGTGCTGTGCTGGGTAGATAGATGAGTGGGTGAGATGCTGCAAGGATGGGAGTGGGCTGTTTTCAGGAGGACAACATTGCCTTTTACAAGACCATGACCGAGAGAAAGGTTGAGCAGGAGGGTCACAGTGATGTTGGTTCTCTATCTGAGGGACACGGATGAGAGGGGTTGAGTTCACACCATTATTTAGCTATTTATTTCCCATGGTCGCAGTTGCCTGACCCTGGGAGTATGACATTCTAAATGTAAAGCAGCCCCACGCTTCACATGACTGACAGCTGTGAATTTTCTCTCAGCCACATTCATACGTGACCCTATGACTGCTGAATCTCTTTTTTGTTGAGAGCTGGAATAAGAACATTTGACCTCACATATATATTCTTAAAGGTCAGGCTCTTTGACTAAAAGAAGAACAAAAATGGCAAACATTTTGAAATTAAACAAATGTGTCACACAGAAAATATTTCATGCTATAGCGTCAGTTGAATTCGTTTTGCGAGGATTGCGAGCTTTCAATACATGTCGAGAGCAAGGGGTCACCAAAGGAATAAACACTTAATTCCATGATCATCATTTAATCATGAATAGATTAAATTGGAACACGCTCCACCTTCTCGGTAAGAGGCCACTAATGGATATACTGTAACATCTTGGGGGTATATTGCTGAATCCAGATCAAGTTTCTATAAAATTGAATTCAATTTTAACCTTGGCTTAACTTTCTGCAGGTGGTGCCCAGTACAGGGCAAATACTGTATGTCAGTGCCATTGAATCAAATCCTTTTCAACTCCCTTTCCAGTAACCAAGCTAGTAGCTACACACAAACATACTGCCACAATCCCTCCTTCAGTTTATCAATGAGACAGAAGTCAAGAGATAATCTGAATCACTGAAAGATAACACATCAATAACAACAACATTAATGGACCAACACAGAGCTGCCCAAATGACTGCCTGACAGACTGCTGAGATCTTTGTTCCAGAGTTGACAATGCCATTAACCTTCGAACCCTGGGCTGTAAACAGACAGTAGCCCAGACCTGCTCTTCACTGGAGCCTGGAGGTAGACAGACTGCAGTTTGGCATACACTGCATCGAGCAAACCTGTTATTGGTCTCTAAGATCAGGTACCATCGACTATGGCAGGGCCAGCTATAAAAGCAAATGAGCCGAGGAAACATTGTGTTTAGTACTCCCCGTGGACGCATCCTAGGACATTATGCAGAATGGGGTCTAGTCTAGCCTCACTCAGCAGTGGAAGCTTTCCCACAGTAGTGTAGTGTTCTCTCCATGGCAAAGGCTCACACACACACCTGTCTCTCACCTCACTATGCACACACACAGACACACACACACACACACGCACACACACACACACACACACACACACACACACACACTGCTGCAATCGTGCCCAGTGGGTCGGGTGTGATAGCAGCATCCCTCCAGGACCACAGTCAGCATGCAATCCATCAGCAGAACAGCAACTCGTTTATGCTGGACGGCTGCTCCTTGAAGTCCTTCTGAGACTTCTTCCACTGTGTTTTATCTAATCTGGTGTATTTGCTCAGAATCCCATGCATATCCTAATGCTTAATGCCTGAGCAGTTCCACAGGCAGAGGAAATTCTGAGCTGAGCGTATCTTTGCATAATGTAATCTGGAGGAGACGGGGAGGAGAGAATGAACTGGAGGTGATACGCACATGCACACACACACATGCACACACATACACACACATGCACAACACACACACACACACACACACACACACACACACACACACACACACACACACACAAACACACAAACACACACACACACACACACACACACACACACACAGAATATTTTCAGCTAGTGGGGAATCTGCCACTAGATTTAGACAATCTCACCATAACAAAATCGACTTAAACTTTAGATGACATGCCTAGCTAACAAAGGGAAAGATACTTTGATAGTGGCAGTGAGGAGAGAGACAGATTAGATTCCAGGGGCAGCTGGGAGTTTGAGTGAAGCTGTAAGGCTCTCCTAACATCTGGAGCCATTAGCTCTAACACAGCCTGTGAGCTGCCTGCTGCTCGCCACCAGAAAAGACCCCAGCACCAAAAATAACACAGCACCTCCAGAGATCAGCGCCTCTCTCGCTCTGCTGAACAGAGAACACACACACTCCCCATTACACTGTGTTTACAAAGAACTCCAATAATGCGGGACGGACCGGACAGCAACAGAGAAATGGACTTACCGACCCATCCTCTGTCGGTGGAAGACTATTAAGAGGCAATTTGGAGCAAGAAATCAATAAATGCATTGGAGTACTACCAGTTTGTTCTCATTAATAATGGATTGGCTACTTACATTCATTTAGGCTCTTAATATATATTTGTAGAGTAAGATGGGAGGTGATCGCAGTGAGGCATTCCATTGTTGTGTTTTGCACCATAAGCAGCTTAAGCAGCTTACCATAAGCATAAGATATACTGTACATTCAGTTCAATGTGATTCTCACTTCCAATTCATTTGTTTAGATAACTTTAATATTGTTTGGTAGTTGATGTTTGGAGGAAAGCTACTTCATTAATCCCCTATTTCTGCACAGATGTGAATGCAATTCATTCTGTATGCTGAGATGAACATTTGAGGGAGCCATGTCCATTCAAACAGCATGTTCCTTAAATAGAAAAGCACGTTACTTTTTTGAACAATTGATAATAGCTTTAGTACAGATATGCTAAAAAGTATTTGTTTTAAAGTTTGATTCAAATAAAACATCAAATTCTACATTTTAAATTAGCACTAGCCTATATGTTGTAGAGCTCTAGTTATACAACACCAAAACACAAACCACTTACCTCAGTACCCTTTCATCTAAAATCCCCCAGCTAGTGAATAATTGCTAGAATAAACTGTATTGGTTATGAGCTCATTCCTTCATGGGTGGTTAAGCTGCAAAGAGCAGTGTGTTTTCTTCATTCAATTACTCCCATAACTGATGGCATCATAAACAGGGGACAATGCTCTTCAGCAGACTCTGCAAACTTTAGTTACACAACTCGACACACGGCACCATGTCTACTCCACAGAATGGTAGCAATTCAAAGTCAGGTCCCTCTGTAAATAGCACCTGACACAGCAGATGTAAATGTCTGTAATGAAGGAGAAGCCTTTCCACTGTGATACAGCGGCTGTTTGAGTTCTGTTACAAATTAAAATGCTTAGCTTCACCCTGGTGGTTGCTAAATTGGAGGTGGATGGGGTCAGTTCTTCTCATCCAATATAAAGGACTGTATGGCTGAGGGAAAAGTGGCATATACATGCAATCCATTATTATCAAATGTTCCTAGGGGAAAATATAAAAACAGGCAGAGAAGTGGAGCAACTTCTGGGTGGGATTTATTCTTTGGCATCGAGTAGAAAAGCGTTGTCTTTTTTCCTTGCTCTAGTCTTGAACTCAAAGTTACATCAAACACTCTCAAGGACACAATGAGTGGGCTGGGCTCCTTGTGTGCGGCAGAAACACAGTAGGGTAGATTGTGTGGACTAGCCAGTGCTGCACACTGCTCTATTTCAGAGCTGGGTGAATTATTCAGCAGAGATAAAGACTACGTGAAATTACCTTACCTTTCTTCCCCATTGTGAAGTGCGTTAAAGTAATAGTCCTCTCCAAACAGGCTGCAGAATGGCAGGATAGTGCACACATTATCACTGGGGTTTCCAATTCCCAGGCCATTCACAGCGACTCCTCTCTACATTCCACCATGAATAGATACAACCTTATTCATGTTGCTGGGTGGCAAATTCATATTCATTGTGAAATGCAGGTGTGGGTGACTGCAGTGATTGTTGGGTAAATGGGTGGCAGAAAAGTTTGGGCAAACAGGAAAGTCTTGACAGCGATAGTCAAATGTTATTACAGGAAATACTATCAAGTGTGTGGTTTATTATCTCATCAAAAGGAACTTGTGTCATAAGCCTCTGATGATATGCCATTGTCATTGTGCACCATTATTTTTGTGGATATGAATCATAATGCACAGTTTAAGATTACCTATAATTGCACTCAAAAAAGAGAAGGTATAGGCAATCATAGCAGGATTATTATAATACTAACCACCGGTAGAACAATGGACATTCATTCAGTCAAGCTCGGAAAATGAAATGGGAACGTTTCAATACATTTTTTGACGTAACACAGGTACAAATGGGTAATTCACACACGGTATACAGCACCAGGGGTGATTTCTATAGGTGCTTGAGAAGCCAGAAAATGACTGCACAGTGATGGTAAACTCAAAAGTGACACAAAATACACACGAAAGATTGCCTTCATGGGTGCTTAGTGATGGCACCTACAGTACTTTGTATATTTATCTGTCTAAACTAGGCTTTCTGTTTGCACTAGGCTGTGATCTGAGTTATCAACGATAGGGACACTACCTCTCTCGCCTGGAACTGAGCCTTTTAACCCTTCAACCCTTCAGAAATGCTGCATGAACAGAACTACTGTTAAGTGAAATAGTATGCTAGACAGTTAGAAATGGCCTCTGGCTTGACAGAGCAGGCCATTAAGGGCTTGTTTGGGCTGACAGGTTTCCGAATAGATTACAGAACTACACATACTTATTGATCTATTGATCAACGTTTACTTTGCACTGTGTGTGTGTGTGTGTGTGTGTCTGTGTGTGTGTGTGTGTGTGTGTGTGTGTGTGTGTGTGTGTGTGTGTGTGTGTGTGTGTGTGTGTGTGTGTTTGTGTGTGTGATGAGTTGAGGTGAGGTGAGGTGAGGAAAATAATGTCTGTTCAGCTACACTGGCCGCTCGTCATTCTTCCCAGGTCACGACACCTAAAACCTTTTGGTTTACAACCTGTCGTTTCCCGTCTTATTCTCATTCGCCACCACATGCTTGTCCGACAGGCCTTTTTTCTCATTTGGGCTCAAGTAACCAGAATTTAATAGTGTCTAGGCAGACGGCCAGATAGTCAAATGTTGTGTGAGGTGGAGGAGAGCTGTGTTAGAAGGGCAATTCACAATGACAAATCACAAAAGTTTCCAAAAAAGTATCTCCTCTGTTGAGAAAGTCTCATTAGGCAGTGGCGCTCGGCAAGAGCAGCCATGCAAATCACTGTCTGATCAGTCAAAGTGACATGTAAACAATCCAGCTCCCCGCTCCAGGCCAATACAGGTAGGATCCCCTCAATACATTCTACTAAATGTCAGATAAAAAAGAATATTCTCTGCTTCAGCCTCACAACATTCAATATGACACCAAGGAAGAGAACAAGTCTACTTCTTTTAAAGGATTAATTTAATACCCAGACAGGCTCCCATATAAAAAGGGAATCCACTTAGATGTGCAAAGGGCAATATTGTTCACCGCCAGTGGGGAAAAAAACACCAACCATCAATATAAATATATAAAGAGAAATGCCTACATTATACTGTGGCAGCTACACTAGCGGCTAAGTGTAGCCCATACCTCATCTGAAAAGAGGCCATCCATAATACCACCAACATTAAGGGCAATGAATAAAATGAGGAAACTGTTAAATTGGATTCTTTGTAAACTGTTAAAACACTTGTATAATAGTACTACAATGACAGTGAATGTAAATCTTTCATATAATGAGAAAACATATGACTTGCTGTGTACTGGATGTAAAAGCTGTTTGACTAGTTTCTTCATGTTCTAACATCCTGTATAAGTAAATCTGTCATTAATAATTGACAGATCGATATACACACAGTGTGTGTGTGTGTGTGTGTGTGTGTGTGTGTGTGTGTGTGTGTGTGTGTGTGTGCGTGTGTGTGTGTGTGTGTGTGTGTGTGTGCGTGTGTCGTTTGCGTGTGTGTGTGTGTAATACTTATGTGAGCAGAGAAATTGTGCAGGGAGAAGGGGAGTGAGTGATGTGCTAAAGGGAAGAATAGAGAGAGAGGCAAACCTTGCTCATTTAGTTTCACAGCACAAACCCCTTGCCTTCTAATACTTTAAACCTGCCAGTTCCCCAGTGTTACTCACTGAAGTGCTTGACAGCATAAATTGTCAGGCATGTACCTCAGTAACTCCCCTCAGCTCTGGGGTTGCGGGACCGAGGGCCGGAAGGAGGATGATACATACATGACCGCGGGGAGGGAGTCAAGGAGAGACTGGGGAGCAGCTGTCTACAGAGAGTGGCGTGATGCGTTTCCATATGCAGCTCAGCTCCCTCTGATTGGTGCCTCAGCAACAACACTGTGGGAGGGAGCTGGGCCATGCGTCACCACTCCTCTAGGCAGTAGAGTACTGGCTGTTCAGTTAGTGGGTATGGGCCTATGGATTTAAGGATTATCAGAGGTGATACACTCTCCAATTAGTTATTTACTCTGGCTCTGGCTCTTGACTGCCCTGGCACTATGAGTCTGTGTTTGTCTTCGAGGCAAAGAGAGCAGCCTTGCTTTGTTGGTTTGAAAGATGAACAACTATAAACAAACACACACACACACACACACGCAAGCACACACACACGCACGCACGCACGCACGCACGCACGCACGCACGCACGCACGCACGCACGCACGCACGCACGCAGTGTTGCAGTGAGCTAAACATTGCATTTAGAGTAAGCACCTTATCCATCACTCCTTGATGAAACACTGGATGCAGCAAAGTATCAGTCAGTGTGTGAGAAATTCAATAATCGAAACCTCCATTCGGAAAGGCTGGATGCAAAAGGCAACACCAGCGGTCATGTTTGTTCTTATAAATAATACATTGTTCTACTCTGCTCCCTATTCGCGGCCCTCAAATTTGCCTTCCCACACAAGTCTGGTAAGAAGTACCACACAGTGACTTGAATGGCGAAGGGAGGAGGACAAAGAAAAAAAAAATCTATTTTGCAGATCATCATGCGAACGGGACCCAGGAGAGCTGCAAGCACAAAGACTTCACACAATTTGTCTGCCTTGTGGCGCGGAAGAGTTCTAGGAGAGCTGGGGTGGAGAAATCCACAAATATTCACACGTTAGGGACTGACTCTAACAATGTCTAGGGGGTTGCAGTACTACAGAATAGAACATTCCACTCCCCTCTCTCCCCTAGCCTCAGAGCTGAGGACCAGGCAAGAAACCTGCTTTAATATTTGCACTGTCTAAGTTCAGTCAGACAGGGACATTATCACTGAGAGAGAAGCCCTACTACAACCTGCGGGTTTAGATCAATCACACTGATGCTGACACTGGATCAGGTGAGTACCAGTATGTACCAGTATGTTTACAGAAGTAAACATTTCCAGAATATTAGAATAAAAACAGAAACAAAATGTTTACAAAATGTTCCCCGCAGTGTTCCCTGGACGCTTTTGCAGCACAGATCCACATTGATGGCAATTCTCAGCAAAAATGTTTGTATTTGATGAGAAGTAAAGGGGGAGCTTTTTCATTTTCTCATCCCTTGAGAAATCACAGATACAGTATACTGTAAGACACAAAACCCAGGGAACTATAAGGGATATGTTGTAATGCAAATACTATAGGCAGTCTTTAATGTACTGTATAGTACGTCTAGGGGCAGTGAAGTGAAAAAGAGATAGTGAGTGGTGGCCAGTGCCCCTGTGGAGCACATCCTCTAATGAGCAACACTGCCAGGCGAGTCCTACAGTTCCACATGAAGCCACAGGCTGAATGGGAAAGAAAACGTCATGCTAATCATAGCGTAAACATTTCGGAACAGCTGTCCATAAGTTGACCGTAAAATACAGTAGCAGTTACAGAATTATTCTCAAATAAATCTCAGTCACGATTCACATAAAGTGCATCAACCTACATTAGCCAGGTACTGGAATTCATATTACCATTAGCGTATGCTAGCTGGTTCAATGTGGTAGGTGTCATGCTGTACTGTATGGCAGCATATGAAACCAACCAGGTAAGAGTTGGTCCCTAAAAAGCCCCCATCATTCTTTTTTGGCATCCCTAGCTATTTTTAAGCCTCAGCTTCTCCCTGCATCGGCAGCTCCACTCCCTTAAGGCGCTCAACTCTTTTTTTGTGTCGACAACACATTTTTGGACTGCTTGATGTGCAACCACACTGAGAACCTAACATGGATCTGTCAACCTGACAACCATGCCCAGTAATTCTCCCTTCCCGTCTAGCCTACCATACTACGCCACCACCAGGAACTAATTTTACAGACTTATTAATTCCCTCCATTAAAAATCCCTTAAATTTGACATGAAGCATGTTGTGTTCATTAGACGGAGTACTGCCCCACCTCCGCCCCCCCAATCCCTCCCATCACATGGTGTTGAGTAATGTGAGCACTGTGTGCAGCACTAAAAGGTGGCTCTCACGGGAATACCCAAACAATATAATTGCATTACCCCGTCTGGTTCATGGGTTCAGCGTCTTGTAACTTGTTTATCCACCACTGACCTTCACTAATCTGAATAACTATCAAAGTGACTTGCATGTATAATTTCTTAGCTCATGCATTGCTGACCATGCAGTTGTCTACAGTAAATATAAGACATTCATTAGTTGCTGTTGCATGGTGTTATTATGCTGCTACCAAGGTAGTTAAAGAGAGGTGAAACTCCCTGCTAAATCACCCCAACGTTACACAGCCACTCATGTTTGTCTTGTCAACAGAGGAACACAGTTAACATTCTGAGCCAAACAATGCCTAAGTGCTCATAGTTTGAGGGGGAGGGTAGCCATGTCTATTCATGGCAAAAGGTACATTGTAGTGCATATCCTTTCAAAAAATTAATTAAAATCACCCCCTGAGTTTGATGCATTGTTGCACCATTCCATTTAAAAATACTGTACAGTGATGTATAAACTAAAAGGCTGGGGAGGTCTGGGCTACATGTTCTTTTGTATGTCTCCTTGTCAGGTACTTACACATTCTAAATGCAGTGTGAATGGGCAAGGTCCCTAAACAACAGTGCTGAGGAGGTTGTCTGACAGAGGAGCTGCGGTGGAACTGCTGGCATTCACACTCAGGACAAACACCATGAGGTATTGCATTCCACATAACACAAAGAGAACTGAAAGCCTGTGGAATGCGCTCCAGATGCCTTAATAAGTCAAACATATCTCTCATATATCAAAAGCAGAGAGAGTGAAACTGTAACAAGACTATGTTCTATACCAATGTGCGTAAACAGACACCAGACATATCAGAGACTGCTGAGTAAACAGAATGGAATGGATCATTAAGATTTGTTTGACTCGTGAGAGATAAAATACTAACAAACAGGCACTTAGTTCAAGCAGGGATTTGATTGATTTCATGTGTCATATCATGTTTCTTTAACTTCCTGACTTTACAAAGTCATATAAAACACTTAAAGGGGTTTGTGAAAAACCTCCCCTACTACTACTACAGACCAAATGTGTGGAGGAACAATAATGGAGATTTATAGTGGCTAGCTGAATAGTAGCTATATCTGCTTAATCTCTGGTGATACAGCACTGCACTCCTGTTTCAGTTGGATGTATTATTACTCACTGTCTGCGTGGGATGGCAGTGCCAGGCTGCCCAATAGCAGGAAAAGTGTGGCCCCCCTGGCGAGGGGAGATGCCCGTCTGTGACACTGCACCATGATCTGGGTGTTGGCACTCTCTCCTCTGTTCCCGACGGTCCCGCTCGATGGCAAAGAGCTCACGCAATCATAGTGACACCTGAGAGGGGAACAGGAGAGATACAGTAGTGTCAATATCACACACATCTAAACGCCAATCATTCAGTCAAACAAAACCCGACTGTACATTAGCATGATTAAACAAACACAAAAGCTCAACTAACAAACAAATCTGACCAGACTTAAATAGGACTAATGAGATGGGACCCTAGAGGGGCTCCCTGCTTAAACCAATACCAAAACCAATAAGACCTCAGGTGACCCCAGACACCCAGACATTCTCTGGAGACCATCACTGACTAAGGGAAAAACCTGAGCCAATACAACAACAAAAGAACACTCCCAAGACTATCATACCATTAGAGCTGAAACAGAGGCACGGAGCCCACGATGAAGATGGCTCTCAGACCTATCAACCAAAATTACTCACTGCCGGAGAGCCCCAGAGCAGCCGCCATGCAATTAATCAAACACCTCAGATACAGACATCTGCAGACTGACACATACTTTAACCAGGCCTGTGTGAGTATATGTGTGTGTGTGTGTGTGTGTGTGTGTGTGTGTGTGTGTGTGTGTGTGTGTGTGTGTGTGTGTGTGTGTGTGTGTGTGTTTGGGCCACAAGGATCTGTCCACATCGTGTTACCCTACTAATTAATGATCTATGCTATAATATGTTGAGCACCTGCCACTCACAAATTGGACCACAAATCGCAAAAGGCACCATTCTCATGAAAGCCATTTATGTAATTGTCCTCCCATTTGCTTCAGTAAAACAGAGCCAAACATTACTACAATACCAGCTGCATTGCCAATTCCACCATAGGTGAGTTGAGTCTCTGTTTGGAGCCAGAACATTTAACCCTTACAATTCCCTCTGAATTTTTCTTTGATGAACATATTGTATATGCAAACATAATACAAAGGATATTACAAAATCAAATTACATTCACTTTGTTACCTGAATTAGTCAAAAAGCTAATCTCCCTTGTCATTGCAAAACAATAAGCAAGCTTTACTTTAAACACCAAAACATTTTGGTTTTAGTTTTCCTCCTTTCTCCTTCCACAAATCCAGAGGTTACATGCCAGCCCCAGCCCCTCTAATGGTTCCATATTAATAACAGTGTGGTGAGGTGAGGTTACTACTGCCCCGGCACTCCATTTATCTCAGGTTATTACGGAAAATCATGCACCTGGAACGGAAAACCTGCACAGGGCTCCCTACTCAGCTGATTCTTCATCAGGCTCTCAGTGCTGAGGGGGGCCGCCGTGAATCCCAGCACTCAGACCTGTCCAAACCACTCTCTTCTGCCTCAACACACACACAAATTACAAAGAAACAGAGCTCTCTGCTTGTATTTTTCTCTTACTCCTTTCCCCATACAAATACAGAAATCATGCTTTACTGAGATGGGAGCTGTTGTCATTCATGCAGATACATCAACATACAACATATGCAGGTCCGTAGAACCCACTCATAAATAACATATAGTAAAGGTTATTTGAGGAGAGTGAAATTGTGTACATCCATTCTTAGCCGATCTACACACCGTACATGATTTCACAGTGAGGATCTTCTCTCTATCCTCCTGATACAAGCATGCTTAGCATGCGTTCCCTTGGCTCTGACGAAAACTTGAGCAATTACAGAGTAAACAAACTTGTGAGAATTCTCAAGAATTCTGATGTGCCATTTGTGAACTGGGAGATGAAGGCACAAGAAGACAAAGAGTTTGCTTGAAAGAATCTCACAGCATCAACAGCTCTACTCCACATCACTTCTCATGACTCTCAACAAGATGGTGGCACTGCACGAAACCTGATTGTTGAGACAACCTGGGAGAAGAATGACTTTCATGTGAGCTTTCACATCTGAAAACTCATGCTTCATCGATTCAATAACACCTCTAACTTTCACCTATCTAGTCAAACCGACTCATGAAATGCCTGTACCCCATTTGGTGCAATTCTATCACACCTTCACGCTGTTTTCCCTTGAGGGCTCAGTAAACAACTCAGAATTTCAAATAGCAAGATCAGATTTTGACATCCATTTCTCATCCAAAATGTGATGTTTATCAGTAAAAATGAGAGAGAAACAATCACAATCTCTACACTTAAGCTAATACCATAGTATTGGCATTGTGAAGGCTTGCCAATGATGTAGACCGGGTGACCGCTGTGACCTTTGAATACTGTACATACTATATGTATTTTTAGATAATATGGTGCATGTACATGTAGTATGATCCCAGTCAACATGTTGTTGACATGTATTAGGAGCTTTCAGGGAAATGATAGCCCCCCTTTCTGGCTGCTCAGACAAGGCCGCTCAAAAGCCCATCCATCCGCCACTTGTTTTATTGTGGGTAGATTGATGTGTAATCTGGTATAATCCCTGGTGCAAATTGATTGCTTCATAACTAATATAACCCTCTCTAGCAGTTTAAAAAAAAAAAAAAAAAACTCTAATGTAGGCCATAGCGTGGATTTGTCTACTGCTCCAATTCTGAAAGGTGAATTAGTATAAACTTTGCAAAGGCATATTGTATTTCAGTAGGCCTACACCATGTGTTACACATGGTGACAGCACAAACCATTCGATTAAGTAAATGAAATACAGAACATCAGAGATAACACAGGAAGGGGTGGTCTGGAGAGCTACTTTGTGTAACTGGTTTGTTAATCCTGTCAATATTATTTGAGAGAGTACCATTATTCTTCATTTAATTCATTCAAGTGAGGGTTAATCCAAATGTCGGGAATGCTTTACCTTCCATGGTTTAAGACAAATTGAACAAACCATTTACCTGGGAAGCGAGGGGTAAAAAAAACCTTTGAGAGGTACTCCACAAAATGCAACATTTAAGCTCTGCTTCTATTTCAGATCACTGATCTATCTGACTGCCCTTTTCAATAATGCAAAGGCTAAAGAAGGTCCACATGGTCAAGTCTAAATCCATCTAAAATGATCTAGGGCAGAATACACAGACTGGACTTCAATCAAACCCTCCATAGTAATGTTCTTTTTTGCAAACTACAGTACTGCATTAATACCACAATGTTGGTTCAGACCACAGTATGAAACATGAGGCACCATTGAAGTTAAACTATGTCCTGAGTCAGCTGCTTTCTTGTTTTGTTTCAATGACAGACTAGATGCAGAGTGGTGGGTGGACAGAGAGCCATACTCAAGCATGTTTACAGTACACTGTTCTTCTTCTCCCAGAAGACGCTGGGGTTGGGATGATGATGTGACTATTGCTAGAGGAGGAAATGCCCCCGGGAGCCACGTTCTCTCTTATCTCCTTATTTATCCCCTCTGTCCCTGGAGGAAGGATTCTGCTGAGGGGCACTGTGGAGGACAAACCATCTCAGAGGAGGGGCGGGGGGGGGGGGGGGGGTAAAGAGTCTGATTCCCTACACAGGGAAAGGAGATTCAGTGAAACCTGAGAATCCCTCAGTAGCACGGCTAGAGTAGATAGAACACATGTATGGTGTTGTGACTCTCTAGGCATTGAGAGCCCATTTAGCAGAAGACAGATCTAGGAACCACAGAGACGGCGTAGGAGGCATCCTTCATTGTTCCTAATGGCATCTCAAGGCTGAGTCTGGCATCTTTTACTGCGCTAACTGCGATGTGTGTCTGCTTTGTTTTATAGAGATTATACCCACACGTAGGCTTAATCTGCATGGACAGTAGCATGAAAAACACACACACACACACACACACACACACTAACATACATATATTATGAGTCAGGCACTTTAGTACTGAGTGGCGTACAGTTGTTATGCACCATATACATGACTTTCAGCTTATCATGAGTGACCTTATTAGAGGAGGTGAGCCTCCAAAACTCGTGATGAACCCATCTGAGGGACATTCAGCACATTTACTGTTCCCTACTAACCATTCTGCTCTACAGCTCCACTAATTGGCTGTGACAGAATTGTGAGTGTTATGAGAAGGAGGAATCGGCACCATTTATAGACAACAGTGCCTGGGAGGGATAAGTGAGAAGGCATGGCCAGACATCCTGTTAAAAGAGTGCTCACACATAGATATAGGAGTAATAAAGGAATGTATTCCGTCCAGTGAACCTTGGTTTACATGCAGGGTCCATAGCTGTGGGTCCCATAAATCTTCCATCCTAAAAATGTCAGCACCATTGCCCAGGAGTCCTGTATTATTATGCTTTTTCGCTCATGGTATTTAACCTTGTTTGAGCTTCTTACAAAAACATTTAATCAATTAGCCACTGCTGCACATTACATACATAATTTAACAGGACTGGATAATATCAACCACATGTATCTGTGTTTTCACATTTAGGTTTCAAATACAGACCAAGAATGTCAATGGCCTGAGGGATCAGACCAGCGGCCTAGAATACAACATGATTGACTTTGATTTATACACCTGATAGATGGAATCATATCCCTTTTAAATGAAATAGTCAAGTCATTGGGGAGATGCCGTAGTGCAAAATGTTTGAATCATAAAAGAGGACAAAAGGGAAACAACTTGAAACAAACGTTTTGCCATTTTGAATCGTAGCAATCTTGCAACTGATCTTTTTATGTCGTCATATTGTAAAACATGTGCAAACACTATTATACCATAGTTTCAATGATAGCCATTTAATCTGTGTAAAGGATTATTTCAGTCCATGGACTAGTGATTAGGTGGGAGGATAAAGAAGACTTTTTGGAGTGTGGGAGCTGCTGGGCCATATAAGTGTGATGGTGCCCTCTGGATTACCAGTATTATGAGTCTTATGAGTCTTATGAGTCCAGTGAGACGAGCAGTAATAAGGCTCGGTTAAGCACTTCCAACACCGTAGTAACTAATCGTCAGAGCAGAGAGGCTATAGAAAGCACGGAACAGCCCCCAGAGTTACCTCCAAATATTATGGGAGCGAACAGACGAGCCCCGCAGGACACGATATCACAACACACACTGCCGAGCGGTCATAAAAGATTTATGAAACAACTTTGCCCCCAGTGCAAAGTATTGGCACTGGAGTTAATCGTGTGATTACACTAATAAGGGTGAAGCAGAGCGGCAGATGGACTGGACGGGTGTGAGGAGGAGTGACAGTGTAGTAGAGGGACCTGATGGGTGTGAGGAGGAGTGACAGTGTAGTAGAGGGACCTGATGGGTGTGTGGAGAGGAGTGACAGTGTAGTAGAGGGACCTGATGGGTGTGTGGAGGAGTGACAGTGTAGTAGAGGGACCTGATGGGTGTGTGGAGAGGAGTGACAGTGTAGTAGAGGGACCTGATGGGTGTGAGGAGGAGTGACAGTGTAGAGGAACTGGACAGGTGTGAGGAGGAGTGACAGTGTAGTAGAGGGACCTGATGGGTGTGAGGAGGAGTGACAGTGTAGAGGGACCTGATGGGTGTGTGGAGGAGTGACAGTGTAGTAGAGGGACCTGATGGGTGTGTGGAGGAGTGACAGTGTAGTAGAGGGACCTGATGGGTGTGTGGAGAGGAGTGACAGTGTAGAGGAACTGGACAGGTGTGAGGAGAGGAGTGACAGTGTAGAGGAACTGGACAGGTGTGAGGAGGAGTGACAGTGGGAGGGACAGAGGAGGTAACAGGGAGAGGAATAAGAGGGAGGCAAAGTGGGGCTTCATTAAAAGGTGATCACCATGCTATATGGCTGTAGAGCAGGAGCTGTGCACCGGGCTCATTACAAAGGCTGTCCTGGTCAGTTGCATGGCCATTTTGATCGCTTCCTCTTATGGTGTCCAGCTGTGCAGCGCCAAAGTGGATAAATATCTTCCTTTAACAATACTCTCAGATCGCCCCCGTTAATAAAGCAGGGCTGGGAACAGACAGAGGGGGACATAAGCAGGCCAGGTCTGCATAATACTGTATACTTAGTGGTCTGTTGAATATATCCAGCACTTCCACTATGTGAGCTGAGAAGTCACTCAATGGAGCTTAAATTGTGGGGTCAAGTCATGACAAATGCAACCAAGGGAATGTTTCAAGTCACTGCACATTGAGGAGAAACGCACATGAGCTCCTCTACACATCTCTTTACCAAACACAGCCAAGTTTGAATGACCTATCTTTTCCAGCACTGCAGTACATGAGCCGAAATAATACGAAGGCTCAATTTTATATACCAACATTACTGAATAGTTATACAGTACACTACTGCTAATGGATGTGCAATTCCAGAAGGAGCATAAATTACCTGTAACTGTGAGATTTATAATCATCGCATGGAGCTTACTCAAAGCCTGCAGATTCCTTCTAGCTATAGCAAATCAAGTGCAGGCTAAAAAGCGACTATGACAGAATATTAGCAAATGTGTTTAATGTTTAAGAGTGCCTGAAGTGCAACACATCTTTCATTTCATTATATATTCATTGTAAATACTGGCAGATGTGCTGAGTTAGGGATACTGGGAAATACACATAGCCACTTACAGTAAATACATCCTCCCATTGCATATTGGCTAGTTAGTTGAGACTGATGTAATAAAGCTGTACAGGCTCAAAGATAATGAGAAATTATCCTCTGCTTCTGCTCCAAAATTGTCCATTATGCACAAACAAGTCTAACTTACAAACATCATAAAACTAGCAGTTTTTAACTGACAGTATGAGACACATCTGTATACAAAGGAAATGTGTGCGTACATTGCTTCACCGCTGTTTATACTGCTTATACTGTTTATACTGTTTATATTGTTTATACTGTTTATACTGTTCATACTGTTTATATTTTCTCGTACTTCTATTTTATTTTATTTTATTCTATTTTAAAACTTATTGTTGCACTACTCTGTGGCACTGTCACTTTTGCATTTCACTGTATACTTGTATGCACGTGACAAATAAAGAATCTTGATCTTGATCTTGAAATGTCATTTTAATCTTCTACTGTTGGGTAAGTGATGGCAACACAAAGGGGGCAATCCGAGGGTAGATTGGGACACCACTGAACAGTAAATTAAACAGTGTTGCATTTAGCACGTTCCTATCATAGTCGTTGTATCAGTTCAGCAGTCCAAACATAAATACTGTACTGCATATGAAGGACTTCAAAATGACTGTGCTATCAATACATTGTAATTGCTTTACAAGTCTCCTAACTTTTGGCTGTCTGAGTTCTCAGAATGAAATGGCCTTCTCTTAAGGCATGGCGATCATTAATGTGTTTGTGTTTCTCTCTGAGAAGTAGGGGTCACTGCATTGATTATTGGATGTCTGCAATATTTAATTTCATTGACTGCACTTACAGTGGCCCTTGAAGCTTAATCACATAAAGCAATAGCTTCATCAGACGCTTCTGACAATCTCATTAATTAAGAGGCTCGATCAATTTCTTGGGAAGTGTCTAAGCAATACATTTTACCTAGCATTAAATGTCAAAACAAAAGGCTGCCAGGTCAGCATATACTTCCCGAAGATTTTATTTCAGACCACTAGTATACATTACTCCTATCACTCTGGCAAACATACTCATCTGAAAATATTCTGCATTTCAATATCTTCACATTTCATTGTCTTAATAAAGGTTCTATAAGTTATTCATTGACTTTGTTATACTTTCATACTTAGTTCATACATCAAAACAAACTGTTATAACTCATCTGTTGACATTATATGAGTCATTTAGTGCTTGACAAATAGTGAGCTTATATGTGACTGCACTGTTATTAATAAATATACAGTAAATATAGAATGCATAAATAAACATTGTTATTTAATGTGCACACCAACTTTAAATAAACCCTTTAAACAACCTTTACAAAAAGTAACCCTACAGTAAAGTGTTACTAAAGTGAATGTAAGAAAAGCACAGAATGTGAAAATCCCAGCTGAAGAAAGGACAAAGGGCTTGGAGCATGTGTCTCATTACTATGCTGTGCATGATGAGTAAGAATGCTTAACAGGCAAGCCACCACAGTTTCTAGTGTTCACTAATCCCAACAAATGGGATTGAAGTGCCATTCCAGCCCCAACAGAAAAACACAGTGACAGTAATACCACACTGCTTCTTGCTAAAGAGACAGCAGAGCGTGGTGCAGCCACAGCACTCACAGCGAGGGCCGCGTCCACCTGTCAGACGTTTGTTTAGAGAGTCATACTGTCTCAATGGGCACCCTGGGGGGAGGCGCGGCAGGACTCCCCTCAATCACACTCTGGACGAAAGGTTAGCGGCAGCTCTGTCTCCCCTAGATAGCCTGGCAGACGGAAGCCCAGATCTTTTCCCCCTTTGAGAGGGAAAGGGTGGGATCTATCACCATCAGGGCTGTCAGTAAACTCAGATGGGAGTGATGGCTCATCCCTCTCATCCCCAGAGCCAGAGGTGACAGGGCCCGTCACCAAGACGCCACTTCCCCACAGCACAACACTGGGGCGGCAATGGTGGACAGCAAAAACTAATAATCACAGCCAATGCTGTCATCTGTCACCAAATAATTAATGTGTGTGTTCGGCAGGGACACAGTCTGGGGAGTCATGATCACATACAAGGCAGTGTACAGCCTGACAAAATAGGCATTTAAGAGGCTCACTTTGTGAGTCCTTAAGAGCTCTAGTCATGGGAACAGTAGTTCTGGATGTGAGACGTCATATAGTGAGCTGTGCTGTGCAATGGGACCATGGAGATTGAACAGACCTCCAGTGAAAACAGCCATAAGCAGAGAGGGGAAACGCTCCCTCCTCCTCTTCCTTTGCTTTATCTCTGCATCCCTGCAGGGGAGTAGCAGTGTGGTGACAGCCAGGAGACCCAGGCAGGCAGAGCTGCAAGCATGCAGATTACAGACCAATCTCCCCTACGCTGACACTGTGGAGCACGCCCTTACAGTGATGGGTGCACCTCTCCAGTCTTGAATGTGACTTAATGCCTGAGAGGGCCCTCAAGATGGCTTGGTTTAGAATCTCTATATTGACAACAGCAGCAATTAGCAGCACAATGCTTTGATGAGAGCTCCATTATAATTACAGGCCCATAACATCACTCTCCTTTCTGTGCACAGTGGAAAGCGTTTCAATCACAGATCCTCATCATGAGCAAACCACACAAAGTCCATAATTGCAGCAATAAATTGGTGTTAATGCACGTACTATCCTCTCTGGAGATTCTTTGTAGTACAAACAAAGGTGCTGTATGAGTTGTGAGTGTAGCATGAAAGTGCCTTGACGTAAAGTGGCTGTGTATTCACTAGAGAGCTGTTATGGGTAATGGCTGAAAGATAATTACCTCAGAACAACAAAAGGCGATTCCAGAAAGTTACTCTACAAAGATATAGTAGTATGCTTTGTATAATCTACAAAGATATATTTACCTTGTGCATATTTAGGAAATCATCCTAGTAAATTCTCAAAACAATAATAGATCAAAATTCATGGACAACCATGAGATATTTCAATGTGTGCTCAGGTCCACATTGGAGTGAATTGGCTGATCTGCATTGTCGCTGCAGGTGTGGCTATTTGGAAAATGGTAATGTACCCCAGCCTCAATATTCCCTGGACATACTGTATGGTGCAGCCCTCCAGTCAGTATGAGGATTAGTAGGCCATTCACATGATAAGCAGCATGCACTGAGAGAGAGAGAGAGAGAGGGGGGGGGGGATTTCACATACACTGCTCAATAGTGGAGCTCAATGCTGATGAGCTCCCCAATACTATTGCCATCCCTATGAAAGACTATTCAGAGACTCCACCAGAACTTAAATCCCTGAGCCTTAGTGTACTGTAGAGCTTTGGTTTATTAGGTCTCTCCTTTTCTCCAGTATAGTCCAAAGTCCAGAGAGATACAGTAAGAGCAGTGCTGAGAGTGAAGTCATTCAGATGTGGGGCAACACATTCCACACTGCCGGTTGGTTTAGAAAAATCAACACTGTAGTGCTGCAGCACTAGGAGGTGTTTGATTTTGCCATTCACTTTCGACAAATGTAATTGTGAAATAATGGGAAGAGCGACATAATTCACACTAACTGTGGTTTTAGTAGCTGTTGACAGCTGGTTTATGGGACGGGTTATGGGAGAGATGTTGCTCTAACTGAGGCTTGTATTCCCTCAAGGCAGCCCAACCCATCTCTTCTTTCCCACTCTCTCCCACTTTCAAATCACTCCCTCTGGCCCTCCTCAAAGTTGTACACTCAAAGTTGCCCAGACAGGATTTAAAGACTCCCAGACTATCAGTTACCTTCAGTGTACAGAACAATGTTCTTCTTCAGACACTTGTTACCTATCACTCTCGCCCCTTCTATCTGTCTCTCCCATGAGGTTCTTTCCCACTCTGGAGAACATAGAAAAATTAAAAAGGTCTAGACTGCCTTCAATTAAAAGCCAGATCAGGAAAAGATGGGTAAAAGCTGTTCAACACATGTACAGTGACGTGTGTTTGGCAGATGAACAGCTCATCAGTGCAGAGAGACAGATACAAGCTGCTGGACAGGTTTTTAGTCATTTGGTTGCCAGTGGCTGAGGGGGGCTGGGTGAAAAGAACACTAGTCATCAGCTGGCTGCTGGAGCGGAAAGCAGGAAATGCCCTTCAAAAAGCATTGATACATTAACAGAATGTGATTAAAGCCTGTAATCATCAATCATCAATCATATCAATCATTAGATTAATTTCACAGGTCGACATTTAATGTCCCAATCAATTACGATGAAAAATGAGCACTTTCTGCTTAATCTACTTCAAGCCGAGAATGGCTCTGGCAAAAATCAAGTTCCCTGAAGACCATCACAAAATTCCCATGAAATATGCATTTAGCAAACTAGCAAACATTTGTTTCTTATTAGTCTTATTTGTTTTTTATTAGTAATGGAATTACATCAAATAATCAGTCATGATATTGAACCACTAAACCCTCTACTACTACGGAATGTCCATGTCCCTGAGAAATGTCTTTGACTCAGAAGAAACCTGAGAACCACAATTTTAAAGTAAAGTTCAGGACAGAAGTTACAGAGTAGGCTACACACTGCAATGTGAAGGGTTTTCCTGACTCATCTTGATAAGGCATGAGGCAATTTGAGCCAGAATGCAATCTTTTCTTGAAGTAATCTCATGTCTGGTGAAGAATGACTGAAATTGTGTTAGAATTACATCAAATACAAGAGCAGCCCAGTTTCTCTAGGCTCTAGCTCCTTCTTCTTTAAATACACAACCCAAGGGAAGAGCTTTCTCTAACACTGGCCATGTGCTGTCTGTATTTTCAGCTCAGCTTGTGAAGCTACAGAGCACAGCAAGGCCTGGGACCGAATCAAGGGAAATCAATGCCGTATGGGCAAATCAGTCAATGTGTTACACACCTTTTGTTATTCATTAAACACAAACAGGGTTGTAGCTGATCATTCCGTCTGATAACTAAAGGAAGCAATTAAAATGGGCCGGGGTAAACGTCACAGTGCTAAGCCACTCCAGAGAGAGAGCTGGCTTTTCATCTGCATGTAGCGCTGTGTCGGAAGGTTGAGATGAAGACTCTCAATACCCTGCAGTGACAAAGAGGACAAAACCCCAAGCTGGGCTGAGACAAGAAAGGCTTCTGTTCTGACTTACTTGCATGTAGCGATTGTCAATTAGTAGCGGGTGAGTCAGGATATGAGCATAGACATGAGAATGTTTCTGCAGCAAGTGTATGCTATCTGTGAGAAAGGTTGCTAAAAGAAATATAAATTATGTTACGCCATTTTCAATCTGTCTTTCTGATAACAAACTAGAGAAACCCTTAATTGTGCTCCTCACTGGACAGCTGTTAGTTCAAATTAGTTTCTTCCACGGGCCACGGACATGGCCTTTTAGGTGACATATCCTGCCACGACAGCTGGGCACTTCACTGGGTTAATAAACACTGTTAAATACAAACTCTGCTCATTCCCCTTGTTTCTCAGCCTGCATACGAGGGACATGTGGAGGGTCACAGCATAGGACAACGTGACACATTCCCTCACGGGCTCACTTCAGGACACAAGTGTCACATCACGGAGACAGGTCCCTCTCAGAGAGGCTGCCATTGTACCCTGTCACTCAACACCACTGTGACGCGAAGTATCACTATCATCCTGTTTTGGTTGAATGTATCAATAAGCAAATAACCTTGTCACTGAATTTTATCAACTGTGAGGAAAAGAAGACTTCACAGTATGCCATGTGTCATATACAGTACATGAATGATGACAAATATTTAAATAATCCCTTTCCGTCTGGTCTAATGAATTGAACGTGCAGAATGTCTTTCTTAGGACATAACTCTTGTCATAACAGTCAGGTCTCTCCTCCTAGCGGCACATTCACAGGGCGTGTCAGGACTCATCCTCCTGCTGGATGTAGACTCCCTGGCGGAGTAGCCGTAGTGAACCGGTAGAGCCAGACCCAGGCTGCACCAAGGACCCACACCATGGCCGCCAATTCACCACTTCAAAAACACTTCAAGGTTCCTCTGTGACAGCACCTGCAGAAGCCAACAGGATCTATCCTAGGATGCAATGGAGAGACTGAAAACTGACTGGAGAGGCCTCCATATCAATAACCATGAATAGCCTTTTTTTTTTTATCTACATGGCTCTCCTGTAAAAGAAACTCAGGTATCAGTTAGATCTCCCTGTTTAAATAAAGGATAAACACATCCAAAAATGTGTTCAAGGAGTATATGTTGACACAGCACAGACAAAGGCAACCCTAGTCATCATGGCAAACTAGTCTACCTTGTTCACTACCTTATAGGTTACTTGGTCATTTGGATATGAATACTGGTTATACAAATGCTAAGTCATGGACTATGCTTTAACAAGAATGAGAGGGATCACTAATTGGTGTGTCCAACTGCCATATGACCGTTTCTGACAAGAGCAATAGACTTTTTCACTGACGTTGGCAAAACAAAAACTTGGAACAATGCTGACTAGCTAACTCCATTGAAAATAAAACAATCTGGCCACCTACAGAGCTGAAGTTGAGAGAGATTAGGTAACTCCAGGAGTCACACAGTCACCAGCCATGGATGCCACCCTAAACAACTGAGGCTAGAAAATCAAACGGTAATTAAATTCCATCTATTTTGAACTCCTCTTCTGAAGCTTGCGGTGGAGGGAAAGACTTTGAATACCAACTTCAAAGAGGAGAGAAATAAACAAAAATCCTCCCTTCATAGGGCAACCAAATTACTAGTGTTACGGCAACTTTGGTTTGATCCACATCCAAGTGTGGTAAAATGTTACACGTAAACCCCAGGCTATAACCTATGTGTGTATGTGTGTGTGTGTGTGTGTGTGTGTGTGTGTGTGTGTGTGTGTGTGTCAATGGAAGAACCCACCTACTAACACCCTGTGGAGGACACATCTGCCAAACAAAACGAGTGTGGAGCTTTAATAATAATCAATTAATACCTGGTACAACACAATAACAAGGAAAACAGCTCAAATCCGGACCGCAAACTACACAAAGACGGGATTAGCTCCATTAGTGCAGGAATCTCGGAGGCAATTAACCTGCCATGAGCAAAGCCCTTTCTTAGATTCCAGCGTGTGGCGCCGGCTGAGAGAGACGGAGGCTCGGGAGACGTGACAAAGGTGGGGGCTGTAAAAGCCGCCCTGAAGAACTCTCCACTCGTAAAGATCAGAATGCAAGGGTCAACAGGATCATATGGGTGGAGAAGCCACCAGTGATAAGGTGAAGACCCCAACCAGCCCCCAACAATAGCCCAGCTGAGCTGGTCATATTTGCAGAGAGAGGAGTAAGAACAGAGCAAACTGGACTTTTCCACTGCCTGTCTGGCCTCCTCTTCACTGAGGGTCTTTCCTCTTCCTCTGTGAGGAGCCATCTGCTTCCTTTTCCCATTCTTTTCTCCTGGCTACGTTCACACACTGTCATTATGAAAAGGAACATGCTGCCTGTGCTGCAGGACCCAGGACGAGGTGTAGCAACGTGTAGGCTAGCCAGTCAGAGATAAACGGCGACTTCTCTAAATGAATGACTAAGAGACTATAGATGACTGTGGGATTAGGTGCTGACAATGGCCTGGTTGAAAGACATAAGCCTCGCTGCCTGAAATGTAATCGCTCTCTAGAGCAGTCCCTGTTCTCTGCTGAACAAAGTAAGACAGACAGCTTGTGCAGGGAGACTTCTCACCAAAAGACACCTATGATGGAGCACACAATCTTAGAGAAGAAAAAGTTCACGAGTTCAAAGTATCTTGCCTTTTTTCTTATTACTCATAAATCAACCTACGCTTGCTTTTGTTCTCTTAAAATGTCTATGGTTACATAGACTAGAGAATATTTACTTTCAAAACAAATGAATAAGCTCATTAAACAATATGCTGTAACCTTTTTCATGCAAACAAATTATTTTTTATTATCAGGAGAATAATAATTTTCCCCCCACGCAGCCACAATTTGGAACATAATTATAGTTACTTCCTCGTACCTAATCTTGCAATTAGATTGTATACTTCATAAAACTAATTTGCATAATGACAACATCTTGCTTTTTAAAAAACAGCCTTGTTAAAGAGAGTGATCTTGGGTGAAATGTACGGGAGCCTACAGTTCAGCGGGAGATGACGACCGCGTGGAGAACAGGCCCTGTGTGTGTGTGTGTGTGTGTGTGTGTGTGTGTGTGTGTGTGTGTGTGTGTGTGTGTGTGTGTGTGTGTGTGTGTTTGCTGTGACCAGATCGGTGTACTTTGTTAATGAACAGAAATTATTGAAGTAAAAACTCTGTAGTTAGTTAAACAAGACTAGACAAAATGACCTGACAGTCTCTAATCAATAAAACACATTGAAAACATGAGAGTAGATTCATAAATATCTTATTCATAATCAACCCCGCTTCACCAAGTGCCTCCAAACTCAGACTACACAGAATAACATCATACTGTACAATTATATCTCCAGAACATGTGACCCATGTGACCACTTACTCTGAATAAAATACATTTTCTGAAAAATACAACGAACCAAACTGAAGTACCAAACTTACCCATATCAAGATCCAATGGAAAAAAAAACAATTACAGAAATGTCTCTGAAAAAATATCTTTAAACCTTGACTTGTTGTTATTCCTCAAAAAGACATGTAGTATAATATTCCACTCAGAAAAGCCTTGAGGCCAAAGTCTCAGTCTGACCCAGAGAGAAACAGCTCAGAGAGGTTGGTGGCTGTCTGCTACATGTAGAGAGAGGCAGGGAAGACACTCTGAGCCAGCTCTCCAATATATGTGAGTCGAGCTTGCCTTGTCTATCTGTGTGGCCACTGTCACATATCCTCCGTGTTGGAACCTGGCTGAGGTCACTGGTGCCGATCTCGCCTGGGACTGCACTGAATACTCTCTGAACAGAGCCAGCCCAGCCATAGCCAATGCCTGTGTGATGGTGTTGGGTTTCACCCAGGGTTTTGGGGAGGGGTTTTAAGGGCCTGGCCAATAGGAGGGTTTGTTGACAGTTTGATTCTACTCAGGTAGAGCAGACTCCTCCCCCCCACTTCACCTGGCGTCAGCTGAGTTAGAAACAGAGACAGTTGGGGGAGGGTGTTTATCTTATTGTTTAACAACAAGCCAGCTCTAAAATCGCGTGCTCTGCTGTTTGTGAGGGGGATGTTTTTCCATGGAGCACGCTCATTGATTTGAGTTCAACCATGTCTGAATGGATAGCCATCATAAAGATAAAGACTAGAGTATTCAAATAACTGGTTGATCAGGCACAGCAATCTGTAGTTAATGTTCAGATCACCTTCAATTACATTCACACATAAGGGAAATGCTATAATGTAAAGGTACACAAATAGAGGGCGGCAGGAAGCCTAGGGGTTAGAGAGGCCGGCCAGCAATCAGTCGGTCGCTAGTTCGATTCCGACCCCAGGAGGGAGCCGGAGGTGAGCTGGTGACTGGAGGGTTGCTGGCATCATATCTAAGGTATCCTACCACTGCCATTGTGCCCTTGAGCAAGGCACTTAACCCCTAACTGCTCCAGGGGCGCCTGACAGGGGCTGACCCAGAGCCCAGAGCTCTGTTCTCCCTGGGAGTGTGCATGTGTGTGCATGTGTGTGTGTTGATCCCCTCGGGGATCAATAAAGTATTTCTTCTTCTTCTTCTAGATACATAAGTCAAGTGACTCAAGTGTATCAAGAAAGGCCTTTGGCCTTATCATCAATATTAAAACTAAAGACTTGTTTGATATGTAAACAATCAATAGTGGGGAGGGAATTTGCCTTTATGCCATAAGCTGATACAACCAAATATTTCATTCAGTTGTCATCATTCATAAAATATTGGGAAATCAATGATTTTGCATTCTGCAACAATTCCTTATCCAATACCTTACAGCTATGGATGGGACAATCTGTGTGCTGAATACAATTGTGACCCTATGATGATACACAAGAGTTTTAAACTCTCCTCTCACAAAGAACAAATCTATCAGGATCATGTTACCACTTTAAAATGGAGGGGTATTTCCGAAAACGTTAGTGTCCAGAGTTTATGAAATTATGAATAATAATTACAGCCATTTACTAGGAATGCGCAGCAAGATAAAAAGCTGTATACAGTGTATATACAGTGTTGGAAGTATTGTTTATCGTTGGATGGTAATTCTCAGCAGAATATTTAATGTGTAACATTATAATAGACTCCCAAAAACCTACCTAGCTATGAGCTGTATGATGCAAGACGGAAACATTTATTCAAAGCCAATTCTTATGTTGAATGAGCTAGTCTGCATTCCTGTGTTTATTTGAGTACGGTAGTGATTGCACACTGTGCTGTAGCTCCCTGGCCTATCTTTAACGGCCAATCTATGGCTCTCAATCAAGCTGAACTAAAACAAAGCACAACTGTAATACTCCTGAGTGTCATACAGTACTGCCGCGGCTGCTTTGAAAGAGAGGATCCATTTCAACTTCATATCAGAGAACACATTTTCAAAAGAAAACTTCTCATGTTACTTATAGAGATTTATGATTACGGCAAAATGAGCCCATACAATTTCACAGGGTCGAAAGAAACATCAAACAAAGTTTGTACTTCCCCCCCAAAACAGAATGACCACCTGGCAAAGTAATTACTCTCCCAAGTCCAATTTCATAGAGGCATGTGTTATTAGTAGCCTGATGCTCTCCTTAATGACCGTCTCATAATTATGCTTTCATAAACAATGTATCAGGCTGAAATCCAATAATCTGTGAACAGTACCTCCCAGCCTCCTTTGAAAAGAAAGTAAACTCTGTTTGTTGATCAACTATTACAAGTTCCAATGCAGCATGGTGCTACGTGGCATTTAAACACATTCATCAAATGAAAGAGTGAAATTAATGATAATAGAATATGCTCTCTGTAATGAGTAGAAATGACAAAAGTCTGAATCAGTTTGAGAGTCTGGGTCTCGAAGTATTGCCTGCATATGTACACACACACACACACACACACACACACACACACACACACACACACACACACACACACACACACACACACACACTCAGAAAGTTTGGCGTAAGTTTGTCAGAAATCAGTTTTATAAGAAGGGCACAAGTTTGATGGAAATCTGCCACTTCTGGCCAACATCCTCCATAATAATAATATAAACCCCCGAAATGGACTTTAGCTGTTGACATTGACGCTGTAGACATTAGCTGTTGTATTTCTGCATGTACGCACAATTCAAAGAGGCAGCTACCAGAGACAGAAAGGCGAAAAATCAGTGAGCACTCCCATAGAACAACCCTTGGCCAGTAACAACATGTTCTATGTTGTATAGAACCCAAGTGTCGGGTAGGACACTCCATTTTAGAAAGCACTTTCGTGACCAAAACAGTGTTCGTAAATGAAGTATTTATTTCAAGGGATCTCTTTCCCTGATCGCTACCGATTAAACATATGTCATTACCATTAAGCTCCTGATTGCAAACTCCCTATTTGGCAAGCACCAAGTGAATATCGAACAATCTAAACAAATAAGTTATAACTGCTTTTTATAAATGGTTCATAATTTAATTATAAACTGCTTATAATATAAAACGCTTTAAGTCATTTTTTAATTATAAACTATTTATAAACCCTTTGCAAAGGGTACCTTAATGTAAAGTATTACTAAGATGTTTGCAATACTAGAGGGCAATGGTTTAATGAGAAATGAGATGGTCCTATACATTGAAGAAGAAGAAAAAAAGTATGAGCCCCTCCCGACTAAGCTTCTGCTGAGTGGCCTGGGTCAAAACCCCCAGATTAGTGGGAGCAGAGCCTGGGTTGAGATCACTGGTGAATACACGAGCAGTGTGGGATTGCACCACAAACTGGGTGTGAAAATAGACTGTAAAAACAGTGGCACGCGTTTGCTTGTCTGATGAGAATACTATGTTAGTGTACAAGTGTGGAGAGAAAGAGTGTGCCACTGTGTGTGTGTGTGTGTGTGTGTGTGTGTGTGTGTGTGTGTGTGAGAGAGAGAGAGAGAGAGAGAGAGAGAGAGAGAGAGAGAGAGAGAGATGAAAAACAATAAGCATTCACTATTCATCCGACTGGGCTGACTTGGCATGTTATTTTCTGAGGTACAAATGTGTGTGGAGGAGAATGCAGACAAATCATTGTTCATCAGCTATCCCAGGAGGTATTGACAAACTGGAGATGTATTTAAATAGCTGATTTAAAACAGGAAATTAGTCAATGTAAAGGCCCTTTTGGCACAGCATAAGAGAGGAGTGGATAACAGAGTGGGAGTGGGAGTGGGAGTGAGTGGGTAAGATATGACATCCAACTGGTCTAACAGGGGCACCACTGGCACTCATCTTCTCTATTCATCTGGTCTGTTAAATGATAGTGAGTACAGTATGATACAAGGCTCCTCCTCTATTGTGAAACTAGGGTCAGGTAATGAAACCTAGAGCAGCATAGGCAGTTCATCACCATCATCCTTTTCTTCAATTTCCTTCCTTTTTCCCTCACTAACTTGATTAGAGTCAAGGAGATAGACACACACACACACACACACACACACACACACACACACACACACACACACACACACACACACACACACACACAGGTGCACAAGCATGCACATGTGTACACACACACAACACACACATACACACACACACACACACACACACACACACACACACACACACAGATCAGGGTGGTCCTCTTCATTCTGTGTGGATGCGTATGAATGCTTCAGTGTCCTGCTTGTTGGCTTCTTTGTGATGGCATTGTTTTTTCCTCTGCTTCTCCTCTCCCAGTTCACATTATTCAGTAGGAACACCATCACATTTTTCTTGACTAGCTGTGCTGTGCTCTGTTAATCCCCTGTGTTATTTTTGAAGTCAGAGGGAGAACTCAAGAAGAACATTGAACAAACAAAGCCTTTAAACATTCAGACTGATTTTATTCTGAAGACAATTACTGAATGTTCAGCTGCTTGGCCTTCAGAGCAGAGAAGCTTGCAGGAATCAGAGGGGAACCACACAAAGGAAGCCCTCATGTTGAGAACGGGAGGCAAAGCGCAGTGGGGTCACAGCGAGCAGATTCTGTGTTTCACATGACTTCCAGCTCTGGAGGTAGTGTTAATAGAAAGGCGTGCCATACTGTAGTGAATGCATAGACTTAATCAATGCAAGGAGAGCAGCTCCTTGCATCGCTGTATGAGGTACAGAGGGAAAAGAGAGACTCAGGAGATTTATGCCCGGGCTGTGTGATGCAGGGATGTGCCATTAGCTTCCACAGAATGCATTAACATTTTCTTGCTCTAATTACAAATGTGGCCTCTCCAGCACACTGGGGGATAATTAAGGGGCTGTCTGCAGGCTTCCTGTTTGCTCTCTGTCACAGACGCTGCACATCTCCCAGGACAGGACAGGACGGCCTGCAGCCTGTCTGTCTATCAGCCTGTCTATCCATCAGCCTGTCTGTCCATCAGCCTGTCTGTCATCTTGGTCTAACCTTCTCCCATGCCACACTACACTACTTTACATCTCTTGCTGCTGTTCCATCTCTCAAAACAGGTATTTCTCAAATGGAAGCATTCTTGTAAAGAATATTGATATTCAGCACCTTGACCTTGAAATCTGCGTTGTAAAATGATGCATTATTATGCCGAAATCCTAAGATGCCCACTTAAACATTAATTCAATCTCAGTAAGTCAACTTTAAGCATGCATGAGTTGTTTGTATCCTTACCATGAATTAGCAATATATCTCAGTTATGGGAGGAACGAGTAAAACGTGATATTTTGCCCCCGTTTGGTGTCACAGGATTTTATTCCAATTGGGTTTTCACATGAAAAATCTCGGCTTCCCCTTTAATGCACACGCACATTTAATTAAGAATACTGGGTGCAATAAAATGCAGAGACTACAATGCCATCATTGAAAAATACTACTGCTAGATTTCTGCCAAGTAGTGCTTGTGAGTGTGTGTACTGTAGGCAAATATCGACCAAATTCTCTTAAAATAGGTCTACTGAATTGTATTGGTGTCCTATCCAAACGGAACCGTTATATACATTGTCGATCGGTCATGCCCATTATGTTCAAACAAGGTCTGAACACCCCCTGGGACATCCTGTTTCTGATGCCTCTCCCAATCCCCCCCCCAAAAAAAACATGACATGTAAAGCAGGGCACATCTTGGCATTTGGCATGTGGCTATACACTGGAAAGTGTACATAGACGAAGCAGGTGATGGTCATTACAGGACTAACGTATTTCACCTTCTTATTATTGATAACATGTTATGTAGGCCATATGCATAACCAGCATTTTCTTTCAATAGTTTCAATAATTTCGTCACAAAATGTCTTTCTTTCATTGTCTGTTTAAAAGATGTGATTCTACACAATTTCAAAGGAGGGCACACCATTTTTTGCACCTTTCTGTTGGAGTAGAGACCGTGGAAAAAATGGTGCATAAATATGGGGTTAGGATTCTCTTGTCTTGGAAATCTATTGGACACAATCATATTTTTGTCAAACCCCTCCTCAAACGTGTATTTGTCATATGGGCACTCCAGCACTCCAAGTTAGGATACAAGGAGGGGAGATGAGAATTAAGTGCACGGATTAAGGATTCCGAGTAAGGATTCCGCCCTTTATGAATATCAACATTGATATTCATAACCATTGATATTTCTAACCCTACATGTCAGCCCACTAGAATGAATAGTTAGTAGGCATGGAGACCCCTCTGACCGATGGAAGGTAGAATAAGCTTACACTGGTACAATTCCCGCCACACCATCCATACCATTATTTTTCCATTATTCCAAGCACAAGAGCTAACATCTATTAAATAATAAAATGGCATTACTGTATGCTGGCTTTATGTGTGTACCCAGTCAGCAAATGTTAGCAATGTTGAGGCTAGTCCTATGTAGGTAAAAACTGCTTTTCAAAGCGTAATTCAACATTAACTGCAAAGCACATGACAGAATACTACCTTGATTACTTTTGTTAATTGAATAGGCCACTAGATTCAGCTTTAGCACATGAGGAAACCTATGCTGTCACTTGGCTTGCTCAGAGTCTGGGTGCGCTTGTTTGACGATGCCACATGTGGCAGGTATTTAAAATGTTTTACCAGTGTTTTGTCAGGATTGTATACAGAGGGCCATAAAGCTGATGAGGGAACTGATGAGGAGGGAGGGGGATGCTTCCCACTGTTAATGTTCACAACAACTGTACAGAATCAATGATTGACACAGCCGGCTCTAGCATAATGCCTCTCACAGAGTCAAAAGCACTCACACACTTAGCATGTCTCCATCAGCAGCAATCAGTAGAGCCCTCTAATCGACACTTTTCTGTCTGGTGACTCATAGCACCCACATAGTCCATGGACATGGGATCCTAGGGGCTGTGTTACTGAGGTGGCAGCAGCCCGCATGTTTGTAATAGCCACCTTAGGTGGCCAGAGGAAAAGGCCAGAGACAGAGGGGGGGGGGGCTGAGCTCCCCATTCCCGAGCAGCCTCTCCTGTTGTGTGTGGGCCTGTCTCCCTTATAAGTTGCACTGAAGGGGAGTCTGGGGAGGGATGAGGGTAGATTGTCAAGCAGGGCAGTGTTAGCACAGCAGCAAAACGTGTCTCTACAACCCCAACATCAGGGCTGCCAGCTAGTCACGTGCACTACTCTCTGTCTTCTGGTAAAGGGGCTTCGGCAAAGGAAGCAGACAGGCATAACAAAGTCTTGACCTCCTAGAGGAAGCCACCTTTGGCCTGGTGCTACAGGCTGATGACATTAAACATGTAAGGAAATGGGGAAGTGGGCCACCAACCTCCAGCAGATCATACAGAAGGTCAGCACGCACTTCTAAGGGAGATGGATGAATAATAGAGTTTCTCAGCAAGAACCTTGAAGGTTGTTCTCTGCCTCCGTGGAGGAGTGTGGAGCTGGGTGGAAGAGTGCGGATGCCTGCCTGCGACAGGCCTACAGGAGGCAAAGGGGTGGGACAGACAGAGAGAGAGAGAGAGAGAGAGAGAGCAACCCTCCCCAGTGAAGAGCAACAGGATAGGGGCTTTGCTGTTCCATTCCTAACTCTGTAATGACGTGTGTGATGTGGATACCTCGGAGGTTGTGTACAGGGGAAATTACCCAAGGACTGAGCTTTGCTTAAATGGTGACTGGAAATGGAAGAACAATCTCATATTCATCTAAAACATGTAGATGAGAGAGTTTGGCATTGTGTTGACTAGAAATGGTCAGACCTCCAAAACACATACTGTATAATGAGCATTTTCGTCAAGCCTTGTTTGCAAAAGTGGTGGGTTTGGATGTATTCCTGCATCTTGTTATGTTATGACTGTGACAAATGTCTTTCTGCTACTTATGTTGTTACGGCTTTTGTAGTGAGAGTGGGACCATAAATATTGCATCTGAAATTTCCAAATTGACAGTTTACACAAGATTATGGTTCAACACAATTCAAAATATGAAAATGTTCAGCATCTTGTACACCATCTAGAAGTTTTATTCTTAAAGAGGGAAACACATTTCATAGTCCCTAGAATCGCTTAATTTGACTGTAATCTAAGTGCTTGGAATTACTTTACTTTGGTCAGTTATTGTCACTTTCCGCTTGCATCTCACAATGAGCTAATTCTGTTTAGATTGACTTCTTTATAAACACTTCTCCTCAATTGGTTATTATTCACTCAACTTCTGCTGATCCATTACCAATACAGTGTAATGCTATCGGGAGAAAGTCTGCTGAAGACTTTTTTTCTATGGGCAGACTATCATTTATGGACAAAAATACAATCTTACTTTAAGTACCTGCTCCATGGATGGATCACATGATAATAGTTATTCTGAACCACTATCAAGATATAATCCAGAACATGCATGAAGTAACATTATACATTATGTGATAATGTGATAATGTGATAATGTGATAGTTCTAAAGAAAAGGAAAAGGAAAAGAAAAGCATAACATCTCATCCAATGCCTTGTCAGTGAGAGAGAACAGGTAGCCTATCAGAGAGTATGTATCTCTTGTAGAGCGTAACCAACTCTATACATTCTCTTTCAATGGGATGATGTTTCCATTATGTAGTAACATGCAATACTTTGCACACATCCACATCGTCAGCCAGTGCAGCAAACAGCTATTATCTCCAGAGGTGTAGGGAGCTGGATTCTTTCACAGCTGATCTGATGGAGCCTGCCGGAGGAGCAGAGAGGAGCTTTGTCCTGGCCCTGGCTGGTGTCAGATCCAGAGGCTGTCATTGGCGGAAGTGTCTAACAAGGCGCCCGTGTTAGAGGAGACAGACATGAGGATAAACCACTGGGCCTATGGGGCCAGGCCTGTCAAATGAATGTCTTATACTACAGGCCTGGTCAATAAAGCCTCCCAGCAGCACCTGATGAAAGATGTATTCATGCTCTGCTCTTATTGATTTCCAGCAGGCACGCAAAATTGATCTTATTGCTATAATGTGCCATTGTTGTTGGCCCTCTGTAGTACTGAATTAATCATACATGGATTTTACATTGGCATTTTCTCTGCAATCTCTAGAGGGGTGTGCGCGCTGCAACTGACCCTTGCTTTGTTGACAGGATATGACTGAACAACGCCAATAAGGTATCTGTGAGTGTGCTATTGTGTGTGTGTGTGTGTGTGTGTGTGTGTGTGTGTGTGTGTGTGTGTGTGTGTGTGTGTGTGTGTGTGTGTCTTACTTGCCATGCATGGCTTCTCATAGTAATGTCACTATGCACATTATCGGTATGTGTGTGTATCCATATGCTTGTGTTTGTATGTCAGATACTGCATACTGCATATGTGTGTGTGTGTGTGTGTGTGTGTGTGTGTGTGTGTGTGTGTGTGTGTGTGTGTGTGTGTGTGTGTGCGTGTGCGTGTGTGTTGTGTGTGTCTGTGTGTGTTCGCACCTTGCCTGTGTTGGGCTGCAGCACCATGCTGGAGTGAGTGTGTAAAGGATGCTGTCCCTGAGTGTTGTCACAGAAGTGCAGTGTCAGCTCTCATACCCCACCGTAACGCTCCTCACCGCTACGCCCCCCACTGGGATAAAAGCTGCCACACTATCTCTGCCTTTCCCTCTTATTAAGGACAAACACAAACACAGCCTCTCTATTTCTCTTTAGGCCAATGGAATATTGTGTTATCCATGCATGCATCTCCTAAATGTCATTTCT
This sequence comes from Argentina silus, assembly GCF_951799395.1. NCBI lineage: Eukaryota > Metazoa > Chordata > Actinopteri > Argentiniformes > Argentinidae > Argentina > Argentina silus. The sequence continues at coordinate 10,055,201 of NC_139660.1, read as the reverse complement.
TCATACTGCATGTACATGTATCGAGCCTCTTATTGTTGTCTTGACACTGTGTGAAAGTTAATTCCAGAGACAAAAAGCATCCAGGAAATACACAGCAGCACGCTGGCATTTTTTCTGTGTCATTAGGTTAATGTGTAGCAATTAGCAAGCACTTACAAAGGATAACGTGTGACTTTCGGTGTGAAAGAGTTATTATAACTTGTAGGCATATTCATATTCATAAACATGTGTCGCTACCTCAGGGAGGTCCTTAGAGAGACACCTTTCCTGGCTGGATGGTGCTCTGCTACAGGACAACAGGGATCTGTGTTTCAGTAAGGACACCGAGCTGTCGCCCACACACAATTAACCAGGCCACTCCAACCCTCACTATAGTCTTTCAAGGATTGCCCTCAATTATATACCCAGAGAAAACTGTGATTATTTTCAATGTGCCCAGACAGACAGAAAGAGAGAGCGAGAGAGAAAGAGAGAGAGATTCAGCTTCATTACAGTTACAGAGTTTTCCAGATAAACCCTGATTCCCATCTCTGGGAAACAGGAAGCACATAAAGTACTCAGGAATTACAGAACATTTATGTGACAGTTAAATGGAATAAGGTTTTCACTTTGTTGGAGCTTGATTGTCTTACAATCGTTTTAAAAGTTAGAAGAAATGCCAAGACAGTTACAAATCATCTATATTTTTCTAATGTGCTTGGATTACAACATCCATTACATTATAAGATTGTACCCCAAATAATGCAACTTCATTAAAAGCGAAAGATCTACATTTCCTATGTGTTACTCCATATCCTAATTTTGTAACTATATAAAGCTATGGGAGTGGCCCTACCCCTGCTGACAAGCTGTGACAGGTGTTAGGAGTAAGGTCAGTGCACCTAGGACACGCCCATACAACACACCCGTACACGTTTTGTTTTGTTTTGGTTGGCTGCTAACGTAGGTGTGTATCATAAGTATGGCGACCCAGGAAGTCGAGGGGAAGAAGAAGAGCGGGAACATGAAAATGAATGAAAAGGAGCATGTTGGAACTTTGGTGGAGGGGAAGATTATTGGCATAAGGAGGTCACTAGGACATTTGTATACCCTCCGCTAGGTGGGTAAAAGACTGACCGAAACCAGGAGTGTGATAGGTAGAACTAGGGTCGCATCAGTGGACACCGTAGCTTAAAAAGCCTGTTTTCTTGACTTAATTCCCCGGCCATGAATGGTCCCTGTGTCATTGTCTTAAAACAGACCACGGGGAGAAAAACGAATAAAAAGGGAAAACAAACAACAACAGAACAGACCTCCACAGCCTCTTATGAGCTGGCCTCAACCCACGGAGCGGCGCCTAGAGTCCGGCCACCTATCCCCACGGAGCTGGTGAGTCCCAAGCAGGAACAGTGAGGTCTGCCTCGTGCCAGTTTACGTCTGTTTTGCTTTTATGCAACACTACACCACAGGTCAAATCTTACTGTATATCCCTGTATATCACTACCTGGTAGGTGGGATATGAGCTTGGGAGACTATAAACCATGACACAGGTGACACAGAGAGGTGAGGTACTATCCAGGTGTGTCGTCTGTAACCTCCCATTACATCGGTGAATGGTCGGACACCTGTTAGGTGGAGCAGGTCCACAAAGCACTCCAGTCCCAACTTGACGGAAATGTATAATGGGAGAGGTTTCTAAAAGGTATCAGCATGAATTTGCAGGAAGACATTGGAGTGCCTCTTTTTCCATTGTGTGTGTTCTATGTAGAGATTTACAGGCGTGTGTGAGGGAGGTCCAACCTGCATGCTTTCTGGGGGCTAGAGGTGAACTTTGCACACCCACCATCAGGTCTGACTAATGGCCAGTCAACAACCTCCCTGTTGAATAACATGCCTCTCTCTCTCTCCAACAAAAACACAGAGCCACCATTACTGTAAGACTTATATCAGAGAGAGATAAGAGACCAAAATGAGGATCAGGTTTAGAAACATGACACACAACCGGTTGTCATGAGACACAGGAATTGTCTGTTTTCATTCCAAAGCTACTAGTGGCTGGGTGGGCAGAAGATACGCATGGTAAGACTCCATTGATTACTCAAGCAAACAACACAATCAATTAGTTCTGATAACAAAGCCCACGCACCAATCCACTCACCTTTCATCTCATGACCGCCCAAGCAAACCAATCCCTCAACCATCTGACTCCACCTGTTTCACCAGTCAGCCTGGGGCCCACACACTGCAACCCATGTCCTCCCTTTCCTCCTTATCTACTCTTCCACTAGCCTGTAGGAACAGAGACAATGATGTATGTGTGTTGATTTAGTGATCTCTGAAAACAGGAGACACTTTTATATCATTCACCAGGAATTTGTGGGTGTGACCTTGACATAAAGCTTGTCTCACTTACACACTAGTATGAAACCAACATGTTAACTCTTTGATAGACAAAATACACTCCCCAGTAAACAGCAAAGGCAATAACATGAGTTAAATGTTGACTCTACTTCTAATACCTGTGAGGAGCGTTTTCATTCTATAATCTTGTTAATGGTCTGAAGGCCACCATTATATTCTCAGTATAAAGGATACAGTGTTGCTTATGTCAATGGACCACTTAATTTAGTGTTTTCTATCCACTACCATAACCAGATAATAAAAAGACCAGCACATGAATGCCTCCATCTGGATATAGACATTGAAGCCTCTCTAGAAGAAGGCACAGAACAAGCTTTCAGGGCCACATCTGCTGTTTTGAAAGTTGTTTTTAAAAGAAAGAAGATAAAGCTCCTTGATATTCAAAAGAATGACCAAAATGTTGAGGGAATAGACATTTGACATTAACTCCCAGAGCCAGACCCAGACAAATGCCTTGGTAATTTCAACACCACTCAGAACAAGAACAACGGACCACATACAGTCTTGTCTATTTCAGTTAATAATAATAAGGTTAGAGATTGGTCCTGCTCAAGGCCTAAAGGGACCTATACATCACATCTCCTATAAAACAAATTAGTCTCCGTCCTAAAGTCTGTCCTATATCTGTCCAGCCCATTCATAACAATCTTCTGGTCTAAGACATCAGAAGATTGTTGTCAAGGACAGCCACCTGGAACATGACAATTCTATGACGAAAATAAACAGGAAATCACAATCCTTAGAGATTCATTAGAGGTGTATACAGTAGCTTCATTAGAGGTGTATACAGTAGCTTCATTAGAGGTGTATACAGTAGCTTCATTAGAGGTGTATACAGTAGCTTCATTAGAGGCCCATTTCATTGAGACTATAGATTAACCTTGTTTCACTAGCCTCTCAATGGTAATTTGAACATTTAAAATATTCTACTGGCCAGCATGGAGATAGATTCAAGTTGTTTTGTTTCTTTTGTCGATATTAATTAACAGGATGGAATTGTATTGACTGCATTGGTCATTACACATTAAGTTGTTAAGCCTCATCTGTTTGTAGGTATCAGTTGTGAAAAGAATCCCAAAATATCCCTTTTGTCAGCACAGGAAGGCTTCAGAGGGAATGGCGAGAGGAGCGAAGCTTTCATGAGTACAGAGCTATAGGCATTTCAGTGGCACTGGATTCCCGCAGGAGTGTGTTTGCAGCTAAACCTTTTCACAGCCAGTTAGAGAAAATAATACTACCAATTCTCTTCCTGCTGAATACATTTAGAGGAATAAGCTCAAATCCTTTACGGAAGGTGACCCGGATCCCTCTACCTGCAAACGACAAGGCTAACATGTCTGCCTTCTCTTTCCCTTTTAAATGTGATTTTAAAAGCTGCTCATGCTAGAGCTTTACCAGGTTGGTAGTGTTTTTTCACGTGACACTCATTGAAACAGATGGTGGCTGAGCACACAAACGTTGTGGGAAGCCTCATGCCCAAGCCCTGAGCTTTGGTAAAAACATACGTGGGGTTTTAGAATGGCTGGCTGGCTGCGTTTCCCAGAGCTGTAAATTGCACCAGGCACACAGGCTCTCGCATATGTGGTGATTAGGGCTCTGTGGACCCCGGCATCCAACAGCTCTGATTGACAGCCAGTTGGCAGGACAGCACAGCAAACTAGCCGCTCCCATTTCAATACAGCTATTACCACCCCCACAAAGCAGCAGATCACTGTTTTTGCAATCTAGAACAAGAAGTTCATCGTAAAAAGCAAGCAAGTTATAAAAGCAGCAACATAAGAGTAGAGATATAGTATTTTTAGGCTAATAAAATTGTTATATCACACTGCTTCAGAATGGCTTTATCTCCTCTCCTTCATATCCACTGTATATTCCACCTCGCATTTGTGTATATATAATGGGTCATGGTGTGTTAAAGAGCTTCCACATTAGGCTGAAGGTGTGATTCCCTCCTCAGTGAGCAGAGCACCCTCTCTCTGCCTCTCTCTGCCTGACACCATCCTTTATTCATCAGTGGTCCAGTGGGGGGCTGTGGTATGCTCCTCTGTGAAAGGAATAGACTCCAGGCACTAGTAAATCATCCCCTCATCCTACACGGGGGACGGCTGCTTGCAACAGGGAATGGGGGGGGGGGCGGGGGGAGCATGAGCCTCTCCTTCATATCTTCCACGGGCAACTCCAGCTGCCCTGTGGAGATGTTCCTCAGCTCACTGGTCTCCTGTGACACTGTGATGAATGTCCTTGTCCAAAATAAACACAATTAATAAATTATAAAACAATACAGTAAGCTTAGTTTCATGTGGATTAATGAGACTCTGAGAGATATAACAGGCACAAAAAATGCCCAATGCCACATCCAAAGAATTCAAAGATATGTGGAGATGGGAACATTCCTTATGTGTATACATGTGATATATGGTCCAGGGTGTAACACATTGGTTAAGGTCACAGGGCAGCACAGGTGCCTGGATTAGTTCCTCTGAGATGCACACACAGGACTGCAAAGAAACAGTCAAGCACAAATAATAAATAGTTGCATGTTTGGCATGGGAAAGCTCAATCGTGTTGCTTGAAAGTGGCATGGAAATCAATTAGTTCACACATTCCACCATAGTGTGGGAGAGAGAAGGAGGCATCTGCTCCCATAGATATAGGACACTCTTTTATCTCTGTGTCTGCTCCTGTACATTCCTTCTGGGAGATATAATAAAGTATGGGTAATTAAAGTGTGTGTGTGTGTGTGTGTGTGTGTGTGTGTGTGTGTGTGTGTGTGTGTGTGTGTGTGTGTGTGTGTGTGTGTGTGTGTGTGTGTTAGTCCAAAGTCAACAACAGGCGCAGGACCCCTCCAATGTCTAATGGCAGCTTGGTAGGCTATAAAACTATACCGTGCATGTCTTGAGAGAAGGGACCTTTATCTAATGCAAGCAGGTGAAACTTACAAGCAGGAGAGAGAGAGAGGGGGGGGCAGATCTCATTAAACTGGCAACAAGAATAAAAGGAGTAGGAGAGAAAAAGTGGTGGGTTATTTATGGTTCTTTATCTTTGTTTTAATAAGAAACAATTTTCTAATTGCACTGAATTAGCCTAGCCAGAGATCATGCCCAGAGGTTCACAGGCTAGTGTACGCGTTAAATCATTACCAGCTTCAGCACGGAGCTCTAAATCAGGCGTCCCACTGATGCCTGGCCAAGATTGGTATTGAGACTGCTGTGATTTGTTCCCACTTTATTTACGCTAATGAGCATGGGGTGCCATATCATAATATTAGCACTAAACTGAGCCAGGTCAGAGGCAGTTCGAGGAACAGCCTTGGCTTCCTCTTCTCTTTAGTGCTGTGGAATGAGGTGCTCACAAATTAAATAAAGGTATTTAAGCCAAGGTCGTTCAGTTGTCCAGTATTCAGGTTGAGCACTTCAAAATACATATTTCTGCTATCATAACATTAATGATATGTGAGGGCCAAGTTTCAGCGGTGCGTGTTGTTCAATTGATGCGAGCAAGGCTTGGAGGTAAAAAGCATTTCAAGTCCAGATTCAATGTGATGCTGCCATTCACTTTCTATGCTTTTAGATCCTCACAGAGTCTGAACTTTTGTATTTTATGTGGAGTTCACAGTCATCTTGTATAAAATACACTCATGTGGGCGCAATTCATCTCTATTTCTTCTCTCCCTTTTTCTCTCTCTCTCTTGCAGACCATTGCATTCTTTCTGAAAACCTGGGGACAACAAATCAAATGAGGAACCTGTGTCCACTCCACTCCGTTGATTGAGCACTCATGCATAGAAATATGGAAATATTGTTTGGACAGGCACTAGACAGCTCATCATCTCATCACGTTTTCCAGCACTGTACCTTCAAAAGGATGACAACATGTCAAAACGTAAAGACAATGTGTGAGACAGCTGCATTGCATTGTAGAGTGTGAGACAGAGCATCTGAGAAAGAGGTGCACCAGAGGAGGGCAGCAGTGGGAAGAAGGGCCCTGTGGGTTCAGGTGTGCATTTGTGTGTGTGTGTGTGTGTGTGTGTGTGTGTGTGTGTGTGTGTGTGTGTGTGTGTGTGTGTGTGTGTGTGTTTGTTTGTTTGTTTGTTTGTTTGTTTGTTTGTTTGTTTGTTTGTGTGGGGGAGTAATTGTATGCTTGAGCAAACAGGTATGTGTGGCCAGCAGACATGAGCCAGTACCTCTCTCCCTCCCTCGCTGCATCACCCCACCCCACTACATTAGCCAGCCCTCTCTCTAAGCTCTCTCTCTCTGTACTCTGGCTCGTGTGTCGTTGCCTTAGACACACACTGCCCACGAGAGCAGCAGATTGTTGGAGCACTCAGGCCTGCCAGGCGCAGCGGGTCACATCCCCTCAGACCCACAGCCTGCAGAATGGAGGCCGTCCAGAACCTGCGCCAGGCTGCCATCCGAGCAGGAGCCAAACAGATTGCTCAAAGGGACGTCACGGCTAGTCGTTCACAGACAAGCACAGCCAACACCTTCTATTATCACATATTTATTTATTCAGCTTTCTCAATAATGATCATACTGTAGGGGTACATAGAGCAATGATTAAGAATTCATATACAAGCTCCACTCATTTCTGTACAATATAATGATTTGTGTCCCAAGCCAAAAAAGGGAAAAAAGACAGCGATGCACTTAAGAAATTAGCAGTAACTTCTATTTGAGACTTTGAGGGGTGTGGAAAGCCATTGTGAAGCTAGACAGGAGATGGTGGGGGTGGCCACTTAGTAACATTGAGCAATTATGTGTGACAGGAACACTCTAAGAGCCCAAGCATAAAACGCTGAACTAGGGCTCAAGTGATTTCTATGTTATCAAGGTCTGAATTATGTGCTTGAATACAGGGCATGCTACTTATGCAGAGAACACACATCTGCTCTGGCATTCAGCCATAGTATTACTTGAAGCATCAACATGCATTCATCGTTAGTTTCAAATGAGAAAGGATTTCAGCCAGCACCATGCGGTTGTTGCCTTCTAGGTTATTTCGTCAAAGTATTGATTTCGACAACAGAACACTAATATTAGGTCTTAGTGGTGGCAGTATCTTTGCCAGACAGCTTGGTGAGCTCTCAATTAAAAGTCCCCAGACAAATATTCAATGCCCCTTTAATCTGTGGTGAATGCTGAGCCTCTTCAGTCCCAACAACCCTTCTTCTTCTCCCACTGCATTCACAAACTGTAGCTAACTAGGTCAGGATTCAAATGAGATCCACACATTGTGAAGGCTTTACCATGTGCCATCATTAACCACTGTCAAACGTGTTCACTCTTTTCAAAGGCTGAACATTTTCCTACAGGGTAATTTCCTGCTATCTGAAGTGCAGCAATATTGGGAATTTGAAGCACTTACCTTCATCACATTACCTTCAGGACACTGTCTATGTGGTGATAGGGGTGCAGAGAGACACCCCCAGATGGGATGTCCTGAGACATGACAGTCAAAAGGCAATCTTGTTTACCAGTCGAATAAACTGACACAAGTGGGTGTTACAACATGGACGTTGGATTCAATTAGTAACAAACTCGGAATTCAAATGTGTGTTTTTCTCTCGTAAAGAAGAATGAACTGGTCGAGACACAGCCGTTAGTCTAACATGTGGCCCTAATGTACTGCGACCACACTCATCTACAGTACAGCTGTACTGTATAAACTGTATCTGTTAGAGCAAAATGGTTACATCTCAGTCTCTTGTCCAGATTTCAGCCCTGCCACTTCCACAGGAATCGTAAAGTATCTTTGTTTGCTTTGGAAAGAATGATGATATAATTGTACAGTGCCTACAGTGACTAACACACTGATGAGAACAACCTTTGACAGTGAACAAACGCATCCTGTTTACTTCAAATATATAACACTGAACACAATTAGATAACAGCCCTTCGATTTTAACATCTTCAGGCAGGATGCATGATTAAAGATGGTTAAACATTCTCAAAGTTAGACTTGAATAGGAAGTGCATCTGAAATTCCCTTGAATGCTCTCAAAATCTGAAGTTAGGAAATGCTTTGGTTATAAAACATTTTGGTTCTTTAAAATCGACAGAAATGTAGTTACTTTCTGGTAACATTGAATATATCATGATTGACGAATAGCAAATGATCAGTGATAATAACTCATGTTACACACAGTTCCCTATTCACAACCTAGAACATTAGAGCCACCATAATGTGTATCACTCAGTGGGCCTTTTCTGCTACCCGTCCATGGTATTTTAGTTTCACTTCTGGGCTTTTTGTTAGCACAAAATAAACACCCAATGTTAGCATAATTGGTGTTATCATTAACTCCATGCAGACAAATTGCATTTTGCATCCCTGTCCATGCACACCCTCACGTTTGATCTCAATCTATGCAGGGAAACAGTTCAGCATGACAGGGCACAAAATGGCAGCGACTTGTCCAAATTAGGCCTTGGCGTGTGTCTCCGAAGGAGCCGCAGGGATGACACACACAATCATCTGTGCCACACTGCGGATTAATTTGAGCTAAAGACGCTGCCGACCGAGACGTCCCTGGAGGCACACTTTACAGAGGGAGCCTTTAATATTCATCACAGGGCCAGCGCCCAGACTACAGAAGGCAAATAGCATTCACTTCCAGGGTACAACCCACCCCAACATCTCTGTTGAAGCACTCTGTCTGTTGACACACCTTCCTGTGGCTCTCAACCGGCCATTTAAACAGCTACAAGGACCAGCTGATTCTTTTTGAAACGCCCTTCATATTAAAGCAATACAGATAAGGGTATTGTCAAATAACTATCCAATTTCCCAAATTTCTATATACAGTACAATTTTTCAGTTGTTATGGACTGGTCTATTTTGAACAATGTTATGCTTTACCATTGCTGCTCATCATCATTGTCATGAACGTAATTGTCTACCTTTTCATTAAAACCGCTGTACGTTGGCATATTTTAAACGTGCACTTGTAAGCCTGTTTATAACAATCACACCACCAGCACTAAACTTTCATTGACAGCAAATCTGTACCGAGAGGAAATAGACTCATCAGTATTCAACAATGCAACCTACTGTAGAAACACTTCCAAATGATGCAGTCAAGTTAAAAGATAAGAATCTGTCTAACAAGCAGCCTTTGAAAATCAGCTTGTAAAGTACAACCCATAACAATATCAACATTTTACGAAGAAAAATTATAGTGTCACAATGGAGACAAATATTTTTATTTAAGAAAAGTCTGTCTGAGTCAGGGATGATTCAATCCTATCATATGTGAGATCTATTCCTCATCTGTGGGTGCAAGGGGCCTTTACTGGGGGCCCTCTGCAGAGATGATCAGCCAATGTGTCAGGACCAAGACATTTTACCTTTATGATCATACAGTAACGACAGCCACATTGACTTGACTGATCATGCAGCAGGGCTAACAAGACACACAATTAAAAGAGTGTAAAGTGAGTCATTTCAATTTAATGGCACGACTGATTCAAGTGTAATGATGCAACCAGCTCAGTCGTAATGGCCCTACTAATGTAAGTGTGATTTAACGATGCAGATACAGATTTTAACTAAGTTAAAACTAGAACATTCTGCTTGGCAATTGTACAAAACAGCATGGCCACAATGATGACATGGCTATTTGGATACCTGCTAAAATCTAAGTTCACTGAATGCTAGAGGAAGGCCTCTTAGCCCGGTCCTTTGTGAATATCAGTGAGAAAACAGCAGTCTCAGAAGACAGGGAGGAATGACAAGACCTTGTTCTTCTGAGGCAGAGGCAGAGCAGGAACCCTCCATTTGAAGGAAAGTATATTCGGGAGGGAGCTGTCACTTTGCTGGAACACGTTTGCCAAGCGCTGTGGAGGAGGGGGACATATTTCACAGCAGAGCAGCAGCCAGAGCCTGCCGCTACAGTATAGTGTCGTCTCAGTCATGCACAGACTCGCCGCAACTGTCATCTTCTTCTTAAGACAATCCTCCAAGGATACGCCTCTGTTAACACACTTTTCTGCCTGTCACAGTTCACTATAGGTACGCGGGCCTTTTTTTAAGAGAATCAAAGACACAATAAAAAAACTGTTGCATTGTATTGTACCTGCAATTACTTATGTAACCTTGCATAAAAGCATCAAAGCCTTCAACAAACTGTACATGTAAATGCCTTCAATTGGAGGACTTGAACAGAATTTGCTTAGCTTGGACAGAAGCGGAATACAGTAGAACTATCCCACATTTACCGCCACACTGATTCGCTGCACTAGGTGTGAACAATAATTAAAGCTTCATTCTGTCAGTAAACAACTCATTTCCCTGTCTAATGTGGAGTAAATGCTTCACTCCTGGGGAACAGAAATGTGATCCTGTCCAGTCGACTGTGTGCTGGCCAATCCATCCAGGGCATCGATTATAGTTCCTGGCCCTTAATGAGCACTGAGAGAGAGAATACCAAGATAGTAGAGGCAGAGAAAGCTTGTGCACTTGTCTGGCAGTCACACTGAAGGGACATCCCACCTGCATGCAGGGCCCTGACAATGTGCATTGTCTTGCTGCCCCTGCAGAGTGTTCCTGGTTCACTTGGAGGTTAATCACTTTCATTGATCTAGTGCTCAAAGGGCTGGCATATTGCACCACAATATAAACTTTTCTTTGTGCTTTCTTTATTGCTTATGCTTACTCAGTGAAATCCAATTATAAGATTGAAATAAACATTCTACGACGATACAGTTCTGAATAACTCAGCTGTGAAGGCAAACTTTGATTGATAAACAACTGAATACAAAGTCGCGATAATAAGTGTATGAGAAGAATTCCATCAGAACTTGTATTTGCTTCTTAGTTCTAGGAAATATATTTAATATACTACTGGACAAAAAAGAGAGATAAGGGTACAAAACACTCGTTCATCCTTGTCCACAGCGCATTAACACACAGCTTCCTCCTGGCAGCTTGCAAACAACATCCACTGTGTCATAAATTCCCTCTTTTTGTTCCATGTCTTTTCGAATTTATAACTGAAATAAACTTGAACTGTGGCCATGAAAATGCTTATATCCCTGCCGGTAACGTGACTAACTATTCGCTACATCTTGGGTGATAAATCACACAGCAGAGAGCCTGTCCCGGCCGGAGCCTTTTCAGACCCATTTACCATTGATAATGCCTGCTGTTCCCCTGGGCCTCCGGGTCCGAAGCCAGACCCTGTCATGAATCACCAGGCCCTCTCCTCTCCCTGTCCTCTCTTCAGAGCTAGAGCCGAGCCAGCCTCCACCACTGCCTGCTGACATGGCTCACCTGGACAACTGGCACTCTGCCACCAGTACACAGGCCCCAGGGGCAGGAGGAAGGGGTGAGGGGGTGAGGAGAGGGGGGTGCAGAGGGGTAAGGGTGAGAGCGGGGTGCAGAGGGGTAAAGGGTTGGAATTTTCTCTTTCATCTCTGTCCACCAGCTCCTATCTGTTATAAACCTATTATTATCTCTAATGGTCTGTGTGTGAGGTGCCATCACACACAGAGAGGATAGGAGTGATACCTAAACCGACCGTATGATCAATATGACATAATGTACACAACATAAGGACAATTAATATAGAACAAAGGTGATCCAAGTAGAGATTTGACCCTTCTCTCCATCTCCCTCTCTCCCTCTCTAGTACAGTATATCAGGTATGCTTTGCTCCAGAAGGCCATGGCAGCCATGCCAATGCACCTGTGGACACTTTAGCCCCAGACTGTGGGCAGAGCTGCTCAGCCAGTGTGACATTCCACCCATCATCCCACACTGTGAGCTGCATACATGTTCTTCTCAAGGGAGCCTAAGAGAGGTGTTTGCTGTACATCCAACTTATTGTACCGTCCAACTTATTAATTCCACAGCCATTTTTCTCAGTATCAAAGCATGTTTTAGGGAAACAAGTTCTTACTGTTTTCCCTTTCTGCATAAATTACAATAATAATAATAATAAATCTAACTTAAAATGCGTACTTTGACTGCAGGGGCACACCTCATTTCATCAGCTTCAGTCATAGGGGATGAGGCACAATTTAGAATACAGTAGTCGACGATCCTTCCTAGACACATAGAGCACATCAGATCTGGTTGAATGGATTTAGCATAATTCTCTTTATGAGCAGCTTTAGATCAAGGCCCAAGCAGGGTGTTTTTTTTTCCAGTCCTTGTGTATTATCTTGTGATTCTCAGCCCTGCATACTGCCAGGGGAGAAAATAGCAAAACATCACCAGTAGTCGATAATAGCAGATAATATAGTACAATAAATTATTCTAATGCAGTATGGGTACCTGATGGCAAGGATGGTAAAAAAAAGACTGTAAACAAGTTTCAAATACATAGGTTTTGCGAAAGGAGGTCTTGCTTGATTGTGACATGGTGCATTTTTACCTATAGGACGACGTTATGATATACAGTATTACATGACGTGTTCAGCAATTACTATAGCCGCTTACCATAAAGGGATGGGTGTACACAAACTGATGAAGTAGTAGTTACATAATGTAAACAAAGGGGGTTGATACATGCTTCATGAAAGCCTTTATAAGTGACCTTGATTGACCTAAAAGTGTTAGTGATCAATTCGGCATGTTTCTCTGGAAACACGGTGTTTTCAGTGCCACAATGTTTCTTGGTGACACAGACCTGATGTCATATTTTATTAAGCAGCAGTCTTTTGACATATACAAACTTGAGTTTCTCCTGGGCATGTCAAGGTCTGTGATAGACCACTGTCCTCTCTCCTACTGCTATTGGTCACACTTTAACACCCATCTATGTCCTGTCAGAGAGCACCATTAAACTATAATACTATAAACTATACTTTATACTATTACATATAAAAGAGAGACCGTCTGCTGGCTATATGGCCTTTAAACTGCCATAGGTGTTGGATCCATCCAGCACACCAATAAATATCTGTCCTGATTGCATGTTCACATTCAGTTGTCGAGGATGCCCTCGGTGAAGACAGCAGAGAACAGGAGGACTCAAAACAAACGGGTGAGTCAATGAATTCTCATTTGTGTTCAGACAATAAAATCACGTTAATGTCTTTCTGACTAGACTCTCCTAATGAAATAAGATACTCTCAAACTGTACACAAGCAAAACAGTGAAATATACAGACTTTGGTAAAATAATGAAATTGATACATTGTACAAAGTGCTGAGTATACAAACATTTTAGATTTCCAGACATTTGCTCTACATTTGCTCTACAAGATTCATCATTTTGGTTTGGAGTAAATCAGATTATGTCCAAGGCAGTGATAAAGTGCCTCCCATCCAAAATGGCAAAATGACGCTGCTCCACCCACATGTAAGTGCAGCTTTTACTCTGATGCTGAGGACACTTTTACATTAGGGCCAATTTTTTACCAGAGAGCCATATGGGATGAATTGAGAGCACTTGACATGGGTGCAGTGTCGAAAAGCGGAAGGGATCCACAATCGGGTGAAAATAAAATTGTCAATCCAATCCTTCTGAGAAAGTGGAACTCCCCCATTTACTGTAGGTCTTGGTTGTCAACAGCAGGCTGCTGTATCTTAATGGAGATGGCTGGAGGACTGTGTTCTCTTGAATGGGCCTAAAACATCAATGTGAAATTAAGCACAACATTGCCATTTACAGTGCCTTCGGAAAGTATTCAGACCCTGCACTTTTTCCACATTTTGTTGTGTTATAGACTCAATTTAATTTAATTGAACAGGTTTTTAGAAATGTCAATACATTTATTACAATTGAAATACAGAAATACCTCATGTACATAAGTATTAAGACCCTTTGCTATGACACTCGTAAAATTAGCTAAAATGCAAAAATCACTTAATAAGTTGAATCAAGTCTATCTCTGATTTGCATAGGAATCAATTACAGATTCTTGATTCTACAGCGTACTTGTTATATATGAAACAAGCTTATATGAAGGCTTATGCCATATCATACCAAGGGCATGGATAATGGCAGTATTTAGTGTACTCATTCCTGTGATTGGAAGCACCTGTTACACGTTTAACGAAAAAATACTTTCTTATTCCACAATTCACATTGATGTTGTATGAAAATAAGAACATGTGTGCTTTCTACAAGAAAACAAGACAGTGAGGGTAGGAAATGCTGTGTTTGGCCTGACAGCAGACTGTATATCAGTAGCCAGTCATCCTCTCTGACATCTTATTAGTTGATGATATGCAGTGACTGGAAAGGAGACTTGTCTCAATGAGGTGAGCCCAGAGTGGCAGGCAGGCAAGCTCTGACTGACAGAGCTGCCTAGTTGTGAGGCTACAGCAACTTTATAAAAGTACACAAGGGGAGGGCACAATAATAAAATATGTCAACATGTCATGCTCCTCACACTGGATCCTTCTAGTCTAAAACAATCCCAAAGGTTGAGCAATGCAAGCTTTGCCTTTCGGCTCATGATCAAAAGAAATTCCAACATTTCAACGCAAAAACCTCCACTGTTATAACATTTAAAATGTCATAGCAAAAACTACAAAGTGTCCCCCTCCTCCTTCAGCTGACAGCATTCACTTCAAAGTGCAGAAAATGTCTCCTCAACAGGTTGGGCAGAGATGCAGCCAAACATGTTCATCAAATAAATACATTTTCCTGTTAAATAAAAAAAAGTCTCACAAATTGAAAATTTAAAGTGTTTAGCCTAACCCTAACCCTAACATGGCAAAATAATTGTACCACATCTGGCAAAGCACCAGATGTAAGGAGTTGATATAAAACACCTACATACATTATGGTGTTGATTACATACACATTATTTGTATTGAGTAGCATCTATGTTTATGTAATTAAATAATTTACACCTAGCACTATACCTACTATTCATAGGCTTGGCACAGCCTTAACAAAACGTGATACTTTAATGAAGTTTACTGACGTTTTTAATGCACTTATACTTCAATGAAGTTTTAATAATTTTGCCCTAATTGTAAGCCACTGACATCCTGAAAACCAGACAACACAGACCATATATATCTATATATCTATATATATCTATATATCTATAGATATATATAGATATATAGATATATATAGATATATATCGCATAGAATGTGGCATTAGATAGGCCTACTTGCAATTGCGTTGTATCACAGTGGGGAAATCATAGGTCTGTGGCTGGTTGATAGAATCTTGCCCCCGCTCCGTGGTGAGATGAAACAAAAACATTGCCGGCCAGACTCTGGCTGAACAGCAAACAATGGAGAGTGTAATTGAAAACCCCAGCCACTGTGTTTCTCTTCCATTGTGGAAATGAAAGGAGAAAACCTCGACTGTTCTGCAGATAGGTCAATCAGCAGATGGACAATACAATGACAACCTAGTGACACACTGCATGTTCCGGTCCTTTCTTAGGGACAGCAACACTGCACAGCCTGTTATTGTTTATATCAGATCATTTCATCTCTGTGCAGTGGACACCACCATCTCTTTCCAACTCACCGCAAACTTACTGTTGAGAAAACAATGATTTGAATACTGTCATTAACGTCGATTGACTTGCTTTAAGTGAGTTATGATGTTAAGATGCATTACGCCCTCAAGTGCAATATCAATATTATAGGTACATATGTTGACACCTAACTATTATTTTTTTAGATCATACAGAAAATCTGTCATTGCTGAGCTTAAATGTAAGGCATTTGCAATATACTGTACAACCAATATCAATGGATATAAGTGCCAAAAATGCTAATAAATGTAATTAAAGTATCAAGGCTGTATTCTCCTTCGTTCTGTTATAAAGACACCCCTAATCAATACTAGAGGTTTTCTAATGCAACCATTGCCAACATCATTGTTACGAAAGTGGTTGACTTCTCATGAATGTGCAAGCTACTTACACCAATTAGCATTCAGTTGCTAACCACTACAACACTGCTTTTGTATGCTTTAGTTGAAAAAGTGCTGCATGCTGAAAAAGGAGGACAAAATAAGCTGGCCCTCCCCACTAATATGTTTACGTTCCCACTCATCCCTGAAATTACACACAATTTATCAATGTAGAAAGCACGAGTGAGCAATGGGCAGAGAGCCAGAGCCAGGCCCTGAAGAGAGAGGAAAAGTGGGAAGGGTCCTTGGTGAAAACTGTGGAATGGGAGAGAGAGCCGGTGAGGGTGAAGAGTGGTTACAACAGTGCTAATTACCGGTAGCAATATCTGCCTTTTTGTTTACCAGTGAGGGCTCCGCATTGCCAGCAGGGCAGGGATTCATTAGGAGAGGCCAGAGGCAGAAACAGATGCACTGGCCACAGCCTGCCCAGGTGCAGCTAATACACACTCACAACACGTCCCTCTCTCCCTCTCTCTCTCTCTACCTCCATCTCTTCATCTCTCTACCTCTCTCTCTCTCTCTCTACCTCCATCTCTCTCCCACCATCTCTCCATCTCTCTACCTCTTTCTCTCTCTACCTCCATCTCTCCATCTCTCTACCTCCATCTCTCCATCTCTCCACCCCTCTCCCTTTTTCTCTCTCTCTCTCTCTCTCTCTCTCTCTCTCTCTCTCTCTCTCTCTCTCTCTCTCTCTCTCTCTCTCTGATTAACAGTGAATAAACACATATGATGCAGGTGACAGCCAATTATGCCAGTTTCAGAATGATTCAAGCCATTCATTTTTACCCCCTCTCACACATAATATATTGGTCCACAGCCCCAAAGAGCTACAGAGCTGTTCTAGAAGCTTGTTCTAGTGTGAGTGCAGTGAAGTCCAGCCTATACCCACACAAACCTCTCTACAAGAGCTGTGAACATTTTAATTAAAAGTAGGAAAAGCAAAGAGTGATTTATGATTTGCTTAGATACAATTTTGCAATAATTATATCAACAACAACAACAACAACAACAACAACAATAATTAATGGTTATCCCTATACAGTGCTTTTTAATTAAATAACCCTGTAAGTACTTGGTACTGTAACTACATTCATGAAGTCATGATAAATAGAACATTAGTAGTTCTAAGAGCAATAATGAGAAGCCTACATATAATGAAATAGTAAAATATGTAATGAGAAGCCTACATATAATGAAATAGTAAAATATGTTTACTATTGTGTTGCATTAAAAACAAGGAACAGCTACTGAAATTAAGTTAATTATGTCTGTACTGTAGGTTACTGAGTATTATTATTATTATTATTATTATTATTATTATTATTATTATTATTATTATTATTATTATTATTATTATTATGAACAACATAAGGTTAAATCAAATATTTACCCTACGAATTAGTATAATAATATACATTATTTGTAATAATTACAGAATTACAACCAAAAATCGTCTGTATCCTAGTCATATTGTAAGGCATTTTAACAACACTGGCATGGGAAACGTATTGACAGACAAGTAAAACTGGTGATGCACGCTATCGCGAGCAGAAGCCATACTTCTATTGCAATGGTTTTGTAGGAGCAGTTTAGGCACACAGACAGCAAGGTAGTATCAGTTTGATTTGCAGGGGCGAATGCGTCGAAACTAAAGACGATGTTGCACCCTTTCCTCAACTCAAATCCCACTCCCAAAGAGATAACACAGGGCTACTTGAGTTTTGCTGTTGACCACTGGTTGTTCTTTAACTGAAAAAAAAACATGTATCGAAATGACAGAGGCTACACAGCTTATAAACACCAATACTGCCCTAGAATAGAATATGTTATACAAATTACAGTGAAGACACTGATGTCCTATTTCGCTTGGTATAGCGCAGTAATCTAAACACAGACTGTATGAGATGGTAGGTGTGTAGACTGTACCTAAAATGAAACTCATATATCAATTTGCTGAATTGAAGTGCTTTAATTCGCATATTGATAATTAAGGACGCCGAATAGACATCCATGATTTCCTTTCACAATACACACATTACCCGGTCATCCTTATTCTAAAGCATTATGGAAATGTCCTAACAGCATTCAAAAGTATTCAAATGTGTTAAGGATATCATGCGTCGTATTGCTCGTTAATTGACACTGCCCTAACTCCTAAATCACACTACCTGTTTGCTATGTAACAGGTTCCACGGTTGAGCGCGGCTTGACAGGTGCTGCGCCTGGTAGTTGCCCGTGAACCCGTGTTCATAGTCGTATTGATCTTGAGCAAGCCAAGAATCGATGCACATTTGAATGCTGTCTGACATGTAGTAGCCGGAAAATAATATCCCAGGTTAATACTGAACGCAGAACTTTTGAACAAGGCAGAATCCGGATTTCCCATCAAGACTTCCAGAAGCAGTGGTCATTTTCAATTAAATACTGTTTCACTGCATATCATTGTATAGCCTGAAAGACCCACTTCACTCCATAACAACACATACATATGATTGTTTATCATTCAATTGCCATACAATGCGTTGTTAATAGAAATGTACATGCCAGAACTCACTCTTTCTAGGTTCCCTAGATGTTTGCATTTCTGTCTTCGCAATCGCTATCACTTCGTTCTCCCGAATCACTTCAGAAAGAACAACCTACAATTCCTTCTCAGTCCCGTATACCTCACTCAATTCCAAATATAATAACGGGCGTCCGTAATGCACCACGAGAAATTTCAAGTATAATCCTTGAGATGAATGAGAGCTGGTTGGACTGTTCTGCAGAATTTGTCAATATATTTCCCAAGTATAGCAGCAGTGTATGTCCGACTATCTCCCTCTCAGTGGTTCACCCGCTGTCCCTCGCGCAGTGACAGGCTGTTTCCTCTGGAGCACTCGTGAACGCACATCTCTTCTTGCTCGCTCTCACACAGGTTGTCCGCGCCGACATTCTCGGGCTTTGTCGGACATGGTCGGTAAATGACGGAAGTATGTTGATTTAGAATGATTTGTCAACCATATTTTTATATAGGTCTGGGTCTGAAACTCTTTATTTGTGCAATTTTGAAAAGGTTGAGTTAGTGCCATGCCAATGTACATTTTATCACTCGCCATTGATGACATCAGTTTATTACTCCTCACTGTCTCCTCACTCAGTAATCTTTTTTTTTTTTTTTTTTTAAACATATACAGTATGCTCATTTGTTGAGAGATCAAGGCACGGATGTAGTTTTTTGCCTGCATCTAAGATTGGTTCTCCATCATGTAAATGTAGACATACCGTATAACACTTATTTGGTAACAAGTTTAGCATGTCAAATCCCAAACAGCTTATTCATTAAGTTTTGTAAATGTGTCAGATAATGATATTTTATCATTGATTTAGATTTTTCCATGAGGAATTTCAAAATCAGTGGACTGTGATAGATGTTTAATGTGGACCTCATCTAATATAAATTATCTGTATGGTGGAATTTGATCTTATAGGAAAAAACAACATGAAAGATTTTGTCCACCGAGTGCACCTTGAACATTAATCTTTCATCTGCTCAAGTGCTCTGAGAAGAGGAGGAGATTGATGTGCTTCACAGATACCTCACCTCAGCCTATACCAACCTCTCAAATGATGAATCAGGTTCTGAAGATCAGTGATGCACCTCAACACATCAGCCGAGAGACTACTAATTCTGCAATTACACATTACACAATATCAACTAGTACATTGATTATTCTCTTTGTTTTCAATGATCATATGTTTCACTAGATGTTTTATACAGCATATTTGATTTGCTTATACAGGTCAGGTACCTGAGTATGTTACTATATCCAATCTCGTGTGTGTGTGTGTGTGTGTGTGTGTGTGTGTGTGTGTGTGTGTGTGTGTGTGTGTGTGTGTGTGTGTGTGTGTGTGTGTGTGTGCTTACATTGCATCATTATACATCATTATCAGTATATCAGGTGTATTGTGATAACAACCAACAAAGAGATATACTGTAAAAGAACAGCCTCTCAACATGTGACAGTCATGAATATGACTCTGATCTACATACACTGGGTTATATCTGTTACACAGTGGAGGTTTAATAACCTAATACTCTGGCAGTGCAAAATTATCCAGTGCTTGGTTTCTTTTTTTAGTCAAGCTGTGCTATTTCTGACCCGGCAGTTTTTGAAGGATAAAAGCTCAGGATAGGAAGAAAATGGCTTAATGCCTCAAAAAATAAGCATAAGAGGCTCACCCCCACGTGTTGTTGTATGGAGAGAAATATAATTGTTACAAACCAAGCTTCTATTCACAAGGGAAAATAGTGTCTATGACAGTCGTCAAGAAAAAACATGAAAAAAAGCACAACACATCAACTGATAAGGATTTCTGGCTAAACTTGGCTTTGAAACAAATAGCCAAATTGCTCTGTGCCTAGTGTAACACATTAATTACATGTATAACCGATAATTTAATGCATTGCTTGTTTCTCCTTTGTGGAGCCCTTAGAGACAGGCAGAATGTGACACATTTAAAAGTAGTGTATTGGGTTGAACAATCCTCCCCCCCTCTACTATAGTTGATTAGGCTGGCTCCCTAATGGCCTTAGAGCAATGTGCATATGGCACCACAATAATGGGAGGACAGTACAGTCCCTATGTCACATTCCCATAGGGACAATGCTCTTTCTACCTTCAGCCCATGCCAGACAACCTTTAGTGCCAGCTCCTCAATCACTTAATGCAAGAGTACAAAGGCTGGGTCAAGCCTGAAATTTAATTACACTTGTTGACACACCCACTAATCACATCTGAGCAGCCCTCCTATCATTAGTTTAGTTTAGTATCCCTCTCCAAAGATGATGTTATTGTTGTTGTTAGATCTTAACAATAATAATGAATATCTAGAATTTGTAGTTATGATTTAAGGTAACCAAATATTGCAATTCTATCAGTTTGACTCAAAGCGCAGCATGCTAGTATTTCAAGGTCAACATTGGCCATGGTTGTCAGTGCTTCTGTGTATTTTTGCACATACTATAGTTCAAGGCAATATTAAATGAAACATGCATGGGCAAGATTATTTTCTTGCATATCATATACTGTATCTATGCTACACTGTCTACAAATTGTTATTTGAATAATTGTTGGTCAGAAGTAATCTGCATGCTGGAACTACGAGATACAGTAAGAACTTTAAAAGCCTCGTTCATATACCCCGTTGGCATCAACATGGCATGTACTGGGATGTTACTGTCTACGTGATGTAAATCTATAGTAGGTGTTCACTCTGTCCTGGTGGAGCCCAGCAGGGAAACCAGTAGAGTGATACAGGGATGTGGAGGACAGCAATCGTGGAGCTGAGGAGTGGAAGTGTAACGCACAAGAGGCAGCCATCAGCAGAGGATTGAAGACATTATGCCATACATGTTTGTATTATGTCAACTGAGGAGAATAAATTATTTATCTCAACACAGTTTCACTCTGTAGTATGTGTGCACCCTTCATTTCTGGCTGAAGGTTTTCCATTATGAATTTTGCAATGACAGGAGCTTGTCATTTTTATGACAAAAGAATGTGTGGCTACATAGAATACAGCTGATATAATCCTCCAAGATATAGCATACCCACTTCGAAGTGTTTTAGTTACATAATGTTCAAAGGAATACACATCTGACCTATTTCTTAACAGCCAAATGCAATACATGTGTTTTACAGAGTGCTCAACACAATAAAGCTCCTTTAGGGTGTGCTCCATATACTGGTTGTTCTAACAAGAACCAGTGAATCAAAGGGAATATTCTCCCTGCTCACCTCCTTGATGACGCCTCCCTATCCCTATTAGAACCTGCTAGTGATCAGAAGAGAGACAGGATGTCATTTTGGCAGACAAAGGCCACTCTGATGAATGATGCACATGACGCATTCAGACCATGGATGTCTCAGATACAGCGGCTTCGGAAAATATTCAGACCCCTTCACTTTTTCCACATTTTGTTGTGTTATAGACTCAATTTAAAATTGATACAAAAAAAATAAGCTTTTGCCATCAAACCGCAAACGATACCCCATAATGGCAAATGTATTAAAATTGAAATACAGAAATACCTCATTTACATAAGTATTCAGACCCTTTGCTATGACACTCATAAAATGAGCTCAAATGCAAAAATGTCATCAACAAATCACTCGATTTGAATTAAGTCCATCTTAATAGTTCATGTGATTTTGGAATTTATATCTTTATTTTTTATAGGGTCTCTGATTTGCATAGGAATCAATTACACATTGTGTGGATTAGGTTGTCATTACAAACTGAACAAATGGAGAGGAACAAAACTGCTCAGAAATGCTGCCCTGAGGCCTGGGGAGACTTACAAAAATCGACAAAGTTGATTGGCAGAAAGGAAAAAGCACAGTCGATGGGAAAACATCATCTTAGTCACTCTACAAAATTGGTCTATAACCAAGTAGCCAAAAATAATCCCTTAATGGAAAATAATCTACCTCATATCCATAATTGTGTTTGCAACAATGAATTCAAGTGATACAGCAAAGAAATTGGCTGGAAATGTGTTTATTTGGTTTTACTACAAAGCATTAAGTTTAGTGCAAATCCAGCATATGCAATGCAGTTTCCGCACCATCCCTCATGTGAAGAATAGTGGTAGCTGCATCATGTTATGAGTATGTTTGTCACTGGCAGGGACTGGGGAGTTTGTCAGGATCACGAGAAAATTATGAAATTTGCTGAGTTGGTAGTGACATCCTAATCCACACAGTGTGTAATTGATTCCTATGCAAACCAGAGACTATAAAAACAAAAGATATTCATTCCAAAATCGCATGAACTATTATCCTTGCACTCAAATGGACTCAATTCAACTTGTTGAGTGACTTGTTGAAGACATTTCAACAAGCTAATTTAAAGAGTGTCATAGCAAAGGGTCTAAATACTTATGTACATGAGGTATTTCTGTATTTAAATTTTAATAAACTTGCAAACATTTCTAAAAACGTGTTTTCACTTTGTCATTATGGGGTATTGTGTGTGGATTAATGGCAAAAAAAATAATTTTATCCATTTTAAATTGAGTCTATAACACAACAGAATACTGAATACTTTCCGAAGCCATTGTAAATACCACAACAATGGCCAGATGTTGAGCGATAGCAAAGTCAATGCAGTCAACCACCACAATGCAATAAGATTGAAGTGGTGATTATAGGTGTAGATACGCCTACAGGGTGCCTTCTCTTGTTTGTCAAGGAAAATGTTAGGATAGAGAGATAAAGTGATGTGGCAACACATATCAATGGAATCATTTTTAGTTTGTAGCCTCTTATTTATAAGCCATTCAAAAGTGAATAAATTCTCTTATAAAATTCAACTCATACAATTGTTTAGGTTGATGAGTTTGTGGTCCAAAAATAAATAAGTGAAAAAAAATAGGATTGTATATGATCTTGCTGCGTTCCCAGTGAGATAATGTACATATTGAAACAGATCCAGTCATTCTCCCCTTGAAATAATTATGAGACTTTCTATCAGATGTTCATGTTCACACAATGCCGTAGATGCCAACAATCTTCTCTTGTCTTTTGTCATTGGTGATATCATTGGAAAGACAGCCTCACCCTTTAATTAAATCCTTGTCATTGATTCCTGGGAGATGCTTTCAATTGACTTTGGTAATCAAAGTCTTGATTGTGTTAGTATTGAAACGAGCAAAGCCAAGCAGCTCAAGAGTGACATGTGTAATGCAGAAAGACTGCAAAAGGCTAGTTTGTAGGATAAAAAAGAGTTTGGATCACTCTGAAACAGACATTAGAAATGTCTGTCAGATGTGTTTTTTTCTATGTTAATCTGGGAGAGAGAGAAAGGGAGAGAGAGAGAGAGAGACAAAAAAACAGAAAGAGAGCATCCTGCTGAAAGCTGGAATAGTATATTAGATGGTTCGCCTCAAAGATTGTGTTGTCAAACCATCCCAAAAGCCCAGTGGCCCTAGGCTTAAATGCAGTAATCCCGCAGACGAGTGGTTAGTGCTCCACAGACGATGTTGCTGCTGCTGCCAGGGAAGAATTCTGCCTCTCTCCTGGAATCACCGACACAGCACAGTCACATAGGTCCTCAATTCAACTTCAAGGGGGGCTGTGGGTCTCTGGTCAATCACAGCACAGCACTGATATCTGGGTGCACTGTGATGCGATGGCAGTTGCTGCATTCAGCTCCCAGATCACCCAGAGTGAAGACTGCATGCTGATTGTCAAGTTGTTTTGTTGTCCATTGGCTGCTATGATGAGAGAAGGTTATGCTTTTCCTCATTGTATGGTGACGAGAAAGTAATAACTCAAGTAAGTAACACCTCTCTCTTTGACCTGATACTGATGAACTCTGCCCTAATTCAACAGGATGTCCCAACACTATATTTGTGCAATTCTGATAAAAGGAACATTTCAAGCTCAACATTGCCTTGAGCATTCCATTAACTTCAAATTAACCCCATTGAGAGCAGGCTTTCCTATTTCTAGAAAGCATGGGTAAATCCACTAGAAAACCTGGGTAAATCCACTAGAAAACCTGGGTAAATCCTTTGCAGAAAGTAGCTACAAATGGGTGGAAACACGCAACACGTTTAACCAATCAAATACCTTACTTGGGCGGAGCTCCAAAAAAACGATTATGTTTTTCCTTCAGGTTTTCTTAAATGTTGTTCATGCTAGCTAGAATAGGCAACAACTCTCTGCAAAATAGTCCTATCTGGTTGTAAAAGGCAACACACATTACAACAAGCAACCATTCCATGGGCATGTGGGGCGAGGGTTCTTGGAATGTAACATCCAATGAAATTGCAAGCACATTCTCCCATCGCTTGGCCCAGTTCAATCCAAGCCAGAATGGCTAATCTAAAATTCTCCAGACCTCCAATAGAGGCGTGAGAACAACATGATTTGGAAGTATGGAGGACTACGCAAGACTACCTTCAAATACATGTTCTCTTACAGTATGCTGCAAAACATTGTGAATGATGAACTTTGACTTGATAATGGTAACTGCAGTCAAAACAAGTGCGTCAATTGTGAGTCAACAGCATTTTTCACAATGGAAATCAGTTGCTTTTTAAATGAGTTGACACCTCAACCTTGCAGCAATCGATGAGTACGCTGGGAGGAAAAAACGAGGCGTCATTTCTGACAGGGGGACAGAAGGTTGCATTTGCAACCCATGCTGATGTACAGTAAGACTGTTTGTAGGGGTCACATCCTCAGTGTAAGTCTTAGTGTTCAAATGGCAGGCCATATGGGGAATGGATCAGGGGAGGCTAATGGAGGTAGAAATTGGAGGACGGCCTCATTCTAATGCATGGAACAGAATGAGGAATGGTATCAAACACACACCATTGCTCATTCCATTACATGTATTACAATGAACCCGTCCTCCGATGTCTCCGTCCCTCAGCCTCCCCTGGAATGGATTGTGAGTTGCCTATTCTCTCACCTGTAAATGTACAGTTCTGTTAGAGTAGCAGGTTCATAGTAAGTCTATTGTGAGTTTTGATCTTATAACCTTTTTCTGAAGAACATGCCTAGTATTATTACTTTTTTTCTTGCAGCATGCCATTCTCTAATTAGCAAACTGGTGGCAACCCTCATTTTTTCATAACATAATATTATTTCCCATTGATTTTCAAAGTGCCCTTAGCGATTCTAGAATGGCCTCTCTCTATCTCACAAGATTTGTTAATAATCATAATTAGTTGCATGCCTCGTTTGTTCTCCCTTTTTCAGTCAGCATTTTCTTGGAATACTGATTTCCTGACGTCATCTCTTCTCCATCTCATTGCACAGAGGGAATCTTTTCTTTCCTCCCTATTCTAGAATAGACAGCTAAAAAAAATATATCAGGCTGGTTAATTATTAATTTCTTGAATGCAAAGCCGTGTACTGGTGGGCAGTGTACTAATGGCCCCAAGATACGATATCCCTGGGTTAGGCTCTGGAGGATCACACAAGTGATCACCAGGTCTCTAGTGGGTATCATTAGAGCACGGCTTGGAGGAAAACAAGCCATTTGGAGGCCCACTGTCCACTGTATCGACTGGCTGGCTGCAGGCTGGAAATGCTTAGCAGGCAGCTGTGGGATTATGCACATTCTACTCAGGAGTGGAAGCTTCTCATTCTCATCACAAAGGTTTAGTTTGTCACCAACATTGCAACATACTGTATCTAAGTCTTATAAACAAAGGTGAGACCAATAGGAGGGCTGTGAACATTTGTTTTATTTACTAATATTTGCACTTGTACTTATTCGTTTGAGCTAAACATGTGTATTGTCCAGGGTCTTACAATATTTTTGTCACACAGAGCAGAACATGCTCTATATGCTTTATAAGTTTCAGGTCAAACATGGCTGATGTTTAGATAATTTTCATTAAAGTCACAGTCTGTCATTTTCCCAGTAATTTCAAATAATATATACTGTATAGGCCTACCCCTGGTTTTGATAAACAATGACTTAAGCTAAGATCTCACCTATGGACCCCAAATTCATTAATGTTCATATATTTAATAATCACACTGAAAGTGTGTCATGTTTATCCATTTAAAATATTCGTACACAAGACAGACTTTAATACAGGTTTTTTTTTGGTTTTTTTTGCTTGCTTGCCTGACTTTTCTGAAAATGAAACCCATTAAACAATTAATCTAGTTAATTAATTAGTTTGCATGACCTGAAATATTTAGTCCAAAGGGTGTGAGCTTTTCTAAATTATTTCAGTGTAGCAAAACAATTGTTAAGATACCAATATTATGAATGAGTAAAAGCTAAGGATCTCCCTCTGCTTACACTTCAGACTATTTTTGAGAACAATGAGCTGCGATTAAAATGAATCCACTGTCCGTAGTAGTGAATCATTCCACTGCTCCAGGATGCATTGCTACAGTATACAGTATTTAAATGGCCTCCCTCTGCTGTTGGCACCATATGCTGCTCTGGGACCAGTTTATAACCCTGAAGTTGATGCATTAAACAGTTTGCCAAAATGCTAATTTGGTCCCCATGGAACATACAGTACACCATATGGGTAAAGGCAAAATATGGAAATTCTCTTTACACTGCCCTTAAACACTTGCATTGAATGTACAAATTACTGTTCCTTTGTTGCTGACTGTCATTTCCAATCCAGTGGGTGAGACTGTCTTCCTTAAAAAACCTTGACTGTAACACAATACCAGGCTTCTCTGAGAAAGAGAAGGAGTGTGTGGCAAAGAGCATTGAAAGACTTGAATCTGTTTCTATACAATCTATATAATCATGAGCCTATACACTACCCTGTAATATAGTTGAGCAAGGTCAACTATACAGTACAGTATGCAAAATGATATTCTAGGTCATTGTTACTCAGTAGTGACATTTTATCCCTATTCTGTGCAGCTCTTATCAGTGCTGTTTTTTTCACTACCATACAGACATACTGTATATACTGTATGGCTTTGGCTCATGGCTGCTACTGGTCTTACTGCAAGTGGTTTTGTGCCATATACTGTATGTGGATATGCACACAATGAAAGCAGTAGTGAATATCCCATAATACAAACTCAAATACAGTACTGTACATTATGGTCAAGGAGCAGAGCCCTCCCCGTCATCCAAATCCTGAATTGAATGGCCAGATGGTCTTCCCCCAGGACACTGCCTGTGAGGGGATGTGCATTGGGAAAAGCGGCTAATATTAGACATATTAGAGCAACTCTCAAGGTACTTCCACTGACAGATGGTAGAGAGGCATCTCTGACTCACTACAAGAGAGGGGAGCAATGGCACAAATGGGACCATGCTAATGCAGACCCCCATACAACAGTGAAACCTTGGAGGGCAATGGACAACCTCCAACATCAGCGACACATCAATGGAGCATGTCAAATAAGAGTATGGTCCTCCTTCCTGTTCTTCTTCTTTTCTTCTCTCTGATCTTGTCAAAAACAATATAATGAATAGACATTGTTATAGTACATAAAATCCTTTATCACAACAACATATCTCCCATATATGTAATTTGTTGGTTGAGTCTATAGACGAGTAAACATTGAAAGATCACTATGGTGCTGACCTTATCAGGCTATTAATATTTTCAATCCCAGCTAGCCAATCCCATTTTTAAAATGTATACAGCATTTTGGCTAGAAGTGCACACAACCATTAAAGTGTCTGATATTGGCTTGTGTATGTGTTGACCTACACAAGCCAACTGATCACGAGGCGTGAGTCAGAAATCCTCTTTGAATGGGCTCTCCTTCATTTTCTCCACAGTCAACTTATCAAGTGGGTTCTTGTCACTTCCAAGTCACAGCTTATGACGCATTGACTCTTCACTCGATAAGCTTCAGTACACATTACAAATGAGAATTTTTGGGGGGGATTTCTTTAATCAGTATGAATTATTCCCCTACTAATTTGTTGTATATGTGGAGGAAATATACAAAGAGACAGAGTGACCATAACACTGCAGTGCTGTATTTGAAGGGAACACATCATAGTGAAGTCTATGTTTAATAGACAGTGTGCGCAGTAATAAAAAACACTGGTAAAAATGGATGTCAGTGATATTGACCTGCAAGTGCCAACAATCGCTTCTGAAGCTAAGCAAGTATTGTACGAGAAGAACACAGGCTCCACCAACATAGACTGACCTTTTCAGCTAATATGAAAATGTCATTACACTAAATCATGTCAGGAAAATGTAGCCATCAGTCCTGTGTTTTATGTTAGTTGAGTCTCTTTAAATCTCAGTAATGTTGATTGTGACATTTTGCAAAATACAGTGTCAAGTCTTATGGAGTAAATGAAGAAATTGTAAAAAGGGACCACTGTACTCCAAATGCTTTTAGTGCAAACAACCTAGCTTTTTAAGCCAGATGTATGTAACAAGATAATGCAAACAAAGTGTCTCAGAGAGACTTAAATGTGATTAACATGCTTTGGCGGTGTAGAACAGATGTAGCTGTGTACAAGCTCATAGTCAGTCCAGACTGCCTTTTAGGCACACTAACAGGGGATGCTCCTCTAGGAAATGTAGACAGGTGTAGTTTGTTAAGATAGGTAATGATGTTACTGCAGCACCTAAATGTAGTGGGAACCGAACCATGTGATTATGATCTCACTCAACTTCAACTTCACACGCCCTTATTTAGAGGGCTCTTTCTCAAGCACATGATACAGTGTGTTTCAATTCTAAACTCTAAAGCAGTTTTTGTCTGCTGCTGTTGGTATCAGCACTGCTGTCAATGTTATACTTGCAGTACCCAGACCTGGTGAATACTTGATTATTTCTAGTCTATGGTACCTTCACTATTGGAAGTCTCAGAATACAACCATCCCATATCGCACAATGCTTACCTCTGGACAGCAGGATATGTAAACCCCATAGCCCTCTCTGAATAAGGACCGGTGAGCTTGACATTACAGACCCTGGGTTTATACTGTATGATTGGTTAATTTTCTCATCATGAAGTTGAGCCAATCCCCCCATCATCCCCCTCTCTGTCTCTCTTGCTCCTCACTCTACCCCCTCTTCTCTCTTTAACAGCCATGAATAACTGGTATATCAGTTTCTATTCCACAGGCCTATTCTCTTCCCTCAGGCCAGAATTTGGAGCTTTAAGCAACTGATGTCAATAAATGTCATAGCTATGACTTTCCACCACCTATAGAACAATGCAAGCCTGAACCATCCACTTTAGTTGACCCTCCTTGTGTCCATTTTTGAAGTCTCATTGTGAAGTTTTATTGTTTCAGTACTTAAAATAATCAGGTATTTGTGTTCATCCTTGTCTTTGCATGATGTTGTTATAATTAGTATGTATGTAGTATGCCTTCCATGGAGTGGATAGAGGCAGATAACAGTGATTTTGTATATAATTTTTTATTCATTTGCAATACCAGGGAATGAACATATGAGAAATTTTAAAGATACTGTACCCCATTGACAGGCAGCACTGCACAGTGAGGGTCTGCCCATGTTACCATGGCTTCCAACACAGAATGTGTATCCCTGAGGATGGAAAAAAGGCTCTTGCTCTGCTCACCCCCATTCCTCCATTTAAGGCAGGTTTGCATGGGCTGCAGGGATCACTGCAAACAAAGGGCTCCTTTAAATCATATATCTGGCGGGAATAAAGACAAAGGACTTCAAATTGGAAATTTGAGGTACCAGAAAAAAAAAGATGAAACTGTCAAAATCTCTTTGTGATAGGTCTCTGGTCTGACTGCCAAGGAAACGCCATTGATTTGCTGCAGAATAGACAGAATCATACAGAGAGTGCAATGACTCCATTTTCCTCTGGTGTTGGAGTGCTGGACCAATGCAAAGGGGAACTTGGTGCCCAACTGTGGGAGGCACATCCATTCTAAAGTCCTACTTTTCGTTCCTGATTGAACATCCACGAACAGCAAATAGCGACACACATTGACGTCTGTTATTATGACCAACATGTTTTCATGTTTTTAGTTAACTCAAACAAAAGGAAGGTAACATTACATTGCTGAACAAATTAAACTGACAAATCAACACACCTGTTCACTGCTTTGATTTCTCCATCGATCCATACTGTCTATCCAGTGCTCAATATACAGTACAGTCCTTACAGTGTCCTTTTAGGATGTATACTGAGAGAAGGTGTGTTCTGACTGAGGCTATGTATAGTGTGGTGGAAGTCTAGGATTTACCACTCTGTACTTCAGCTCTTCGGAGGTAAGAATCAAGAAATAAGTCCTGAGTAGCCACAATATCTGAGTCCGGTATTTATTGCTTGCAAACAAGAGCATAACAGCAGCCCAGTGTGAATCCGGGGGTCTGTTCAGCACAAGTCTGAAGAGGCAATTATCAGGGTTGTCTTTTATACAGATTGAACATAATGAGCTATCACCGACAAGCTTGTGCTTATGTGAGAGTGGGCGGGAGAGAATGAACATTGGGGAGACATTCTTACTGATCAATCGGCGCTTTCTTACTGATCAACCGGCGTTCAACATTTCACACCTATCGGCAAGATACGTCTGTCCCCCCATTACTGCTCTCCCTCACCACTCCCTCCGAAACCACCGCTGTTCATATGGTAAATTATACAGTGCTTCTCAGAACAATGGCTATAGAACTTTAGAGGTGTGGCAAGAGAAAATGTAATCACAGTATTTACACAAGTTGTATCAGTCATATGAAAGTGTATAACCTGAAAACAGTTCTATCAATGTATTTTCCATAACAATAGTTACTCTGCTTTACTGCAATGTGTTTTTTTAATACAGTATAATTAATCAACCAGGATCAAACAACCATGGATTGCTCCACCCCTATGTTGACCATGTACACACTGGATCAAGAGTCACATCAACACTACAAGAGAGAAAAAAATCAATTCCTCTTTGTTTTGTGCATGCATTGCAATGAGCTGCTTCCAACGGCAAATAGCTCCTTCTGTTGTACTACGGGAGACGAGGGCTCCAGCTCCTACAAGACAGACTGAGACAGACAGGAAGATAATGAGAATGGCAGCGAGAGGTTACTGACTCAGGTCAAAGATCATTCAAGAGCTGTGTCTCCCTCTTACTAAAGGTTAAAGGTATGGTACAGATCTTACAGTAAGGTTTAGTCTCTGTTGCATGATTCAGTAGAAGATCAAACCCGAGATACAAGTATCGAACTAAGATGAACCTTTTTAGCTGAGGGCTTTGACACAAGGGTTTTCAATATTTTGACTCACTTACAATATTAAACTGAGTTGGATAACATTTACTATCTGTTTAAAGGCAGTGCAAAAAGAGGATTCTGCTGTATATTATGAATTATTCCTGTATTATCCCTGTCTATACCATCTAATAATCCTGGATCCCCAACAGTATTGTGGAATGGCGACAAATAAATACGATGTTGTGTTGTATCATCAAAGTTTGTTTGATATTGTCTTGAGCAGAACACCTACAGTGAGTTGTATCCATCTGCTCATCCCTGCTCACTGGACCGTGGTGAGCAAATCTCTCCAGGAGAGGCAGCTGTTAGCAGCATGCGCTGCACATCTCACCATTACAGTGCTACAGTAATCTCCACGGGATTGCCACTTGCAGGAGAACGAGCTAAATTCCCTATTGAATCGACCATAGTGCCTTTGCCTAGAATGGTAATGTTCATCTCTGGAGCCACAGTCCAGGGCCAAACTTGATTATACTGCAGGGCTCATGGGAGGGGGAATGGACTGACCCCAAATTTATTAAAATGGGAACAGAGTGAATGGAATATGCAAAAGGTTCTGATGAACAGGCATAGCTGTTCACATGGTTGTTGTTCTTTATACTTTAAACACAAATAGGAAACTGAAATACAGTTTCTTCACAGTCCAGTAAAAAATGAATGATTCAAAGCTTTGTTCTGGGAAATGGCTTTGCTGAACATGCGCTCTCATACCTCTCTTTTATCTCAAGAATACATCTTGATGTGCAATCAGAGGACAAAAAACACATTTCAAGGATCCTTGATCAAGATACTGTTCTAACACACAATTATGTTAGAATTGAACAGAAGGTCGGTAAGCTGAACCAGTCATATTCCTGAATTGTGTTGAGCTTCATGCTGACCTATTGCCATTCAGAGTGTCTCCATAACTCAGACAGCCACTCCCTGTAATTAGGATTATGCTGGAGGCTGTCAGTAGAAGTAGCTCCAGCTGAGGAGACCTGAGACTAGCCCAGCCAGCACCTGGTCCGCCTCCTGGCTGGTGGTCAGGGGTCAGGTCCTCAGGGTGGTGAGGAGACACTGCCATTTCCAGGTGGACAGACAAACAGACAGACAGACAGACAGACAGACAGACGGACAGACAGACAGACAGACAGACAGACAGACAGACAGACAGACAGACAGACAGACAGACAGACAGACAGACAGACAGACAGACAGATAGGCAGACAGACAACCACTGCTGTGGCATCATGGCTGCTGGTCTGATCTCAGAGCCAAGCCTGCTCCATCTGGTCATGAGAGAGAGCTGGAGGGTTACACACACACACACACACACACACACACACACACACACACACACACACACACACACACACAGGTAAATGGACAGGGACTGACAGCATGAGCATGCTTGTGATAGTGTTCATTACAGGCAACATATTCTTAAAAGGTAAGACCTAGACAAATAATTAATTAATTAATTAATTAACTCATCTATGAATCAATGCATTAAACAGAGACTTAAATCTCAAAGAGGCTTGTGCTCAGAAATGTTCCCTTACATTTTATTATTAGATAATAATTGGTTATTGGATCACCCAGAGAAATGCATCCTGCAGATAATTACTATTGTATGTACAACACCGTGTACAACATTCAGTTGTCACCAGACTTTGTAAAGTGTAGCAAGGTGACCCTCTCTAAATATAAGGCACAGGACTGCCAAGACTTCACAGGAAGTTATTTGTCATCTGTGCCCCACCAGCGCAGAGTTACAGGAGTCAGTTAATCAGCTCTCCAAGATTTTGGCACGGCACTCACAAAAACACAGATTGCCCAGGCCATGCATCTTACTGTCAGTCCTGCCAGCCACCAAGTCCCTGTGTGCCTCCCTGATGTGCCACCACAGAGATGTCAGCAGCACATGCTCCCTCTGCGCCACACCCTTTAGATGGGAGCCATAAAGCCGTGTCATAAACCACTGAATTATGCCCACTCTTACACCACTCTGCCCTATGCATAAAGTGCATGAGACCAGCAGCTTCTGTGCCACACGTCTCCATGTAATGAGACTATGCTTGTAAAAAACAGCAAAGGCAGCTGGTGTGCATGTTGCAATAACCTCTATGAATAATAGCTCTGAGGTTGGCAGACTGGGCTAACAAAGTTGAGGCTATGGCTTGATACAGGCTGACTGATCGATCCCCTCCTCAGTGCTGCTGTGGTGGTCCATATTGATTACATGCTTATGCATAAACTCGGTGGTAAAAGAAGATAAGATTGTTGTTAAACTGAAACTAAACAGCAAAGTGTCATGGTTTACAGGCTGGGTGGTGATGGCAGGTACTGTAGCACAGCTGCTGATCTCATCAGTGTTTCATGACTCCTGTATGAACTACTGGACAGCATTGGGTTAGGGTTACTGAAGCACACTGGCATGGTTTAACACTACCCAAGGCAAGTGTTGGACAATTTTTCTTCAAAAAGTAAACATACAAGGATTTTGAGTAAGCTTTTTGCAGTTTGAAAAGCCAATCATGTTTAGAGCCATAGAATTGTTGAACTCAGAACATTGCTAGTCGGGCCCTCCCTGCCATGCACCAGATATCAGATGAGCTTGTAAAGGACTCCAGGGCAGGGGGTGGGGTAGCAGGGGTGGGGGTTGGTGGCAGACCAGACAGACCGCAGCGGTGTCTTGTGCTCTAAGTCTCTCTGGTGACACAGGTCTACCCAATATCCTCGCTCATCTGCTCCACCAGGAATACTGACTTTCATAGGCCTGAAAAATAATCTCTCCAAACCCCAGGTTTGAATTACGCAACACCCCTCACCCCACCCCACCAATCCCATCGTCCTCTCCTGTCCGCCCTGCTGCAGTACTCCAGACTGAGACTCAGTGGAACACAGGATACTCAACAGGGAACAGAAACAGTTCACAACTCACACTCTGAGCCTCACACATTTCACTACCTCTCCTGACCGCAGCTATAGTACAATG
Source organism: Argentina silus (assembly GCF_951799395.1). NCBI lineage: Eukaryota > Metazoa > Chordata > Actinopteri > Argentiniformes > Argentinidae > Argentina > Argentina silus. Next base: position 10,020,272 of record NC_139660.1, on the reverse strand, counting down.
TACAGTGCAAGACTAACACTACTAATGTACAGTTCAGAGTTATCTGTACCATTTATTTTACACATATCATATCATTCTCAAAACAAAATACATTGATATTACTGCTTATATCATGGAAAGACATTGGTCAACAAGGCAACTATTGATTCTACAGGCTTGTCAATTTGTCAGAGTGTAGATCCATTGAGTAGATGTGATCAGGGGCTAAATGAGAGCAGCATGTCTCGTACTGTAAGTTGAGGTTAATTGGCTTAAGAGGGTGGTGACAGTGATTATATGGGGCTGGACAACACACTGATCCTCTTCAGGAGATTACAGTAGCTAGCCCTGATTAGCCTGAGCCTTGATCTTGTTGGGGTTTTCATTGGGGTTTTGGGGCATTGTTGTTTATGGCCATTTTGTTTTCTAAGTGAATACACAGTATAATCAGTTATTGTGCATACTCTACTAATAGTCCATCCACACCACAACAGTTAACTGCCTTGTGTATTCTTCCCAAATCTGTCAACACACATAGACCTTTATGGAAATACAAACCTGACACTTTGTCTCTACCCAGTGTCATGTCTGACTCATGGAATATCTATAAGAGGTTTGGTGTAATAAGCTAATGAAAGAGCATTATCCCAGCAAACATGCAACAGTGCCTCAATATTACACTGCTGATGACCTGTTGACCTGGACACTTTTCCTTGCAATGTTGCTGCTACAGTACCAAACCACTATTGTCACTCAGTTGGATATTTTGAATATTGCTATAAAAAAAATAAAAAAAATATAATGCAAATTACACAATAAATAGATATATAGTGATGTGCTCATATCAGGTTGAAGTGGTAAGGTCTGACTCCATGGCTGTAAACACAGACCAAATTCAGACAGTTGAGTAAAATTACAGTTATTGTTTACCCCACCCCAGAAGATTTACCCTACAAAAGAAATTACTGATTTAAAGAAGAGGTGTTTGATTCGTGGAAAGCCATGGATTTTGCAGTGGGCTTCAAAGATTTGACCTTTAATCCGATCATCCGAGGAGTAGAAAACAAAGACGGAGCTTAAGGGCTTCTCAGTGCCCGGAGCTAGAGCTAAAATGTTTGTATTATTATTAAACCTTTATTTTAGGCAGGGGGAGGTCCTACTGCGACCAAATGTACATTCAAATTACAAACATAATACAATTCACTAATTACAAATCAACTTACACAAAACACAATACAATAATTTAAAACATGTACACTCCTCGAATGACAGATACCCTTACCAAGGTCCTAAACTGACAAACTGACACAAGATAATCAAATTTGAGTGCGTTTTGAAGGTCGTTCTAAATACTCGGGGCACAGAAACTAAAAGCTGATTTACCTAGCTCAGATGAAACGAGTGGAACATTGAGGGTTAGCCAATCTTGGGGCCTGGTTTGGTACTCTGAGAACTGTGGAGAAGGGAAGTCAGGTAAAATTTAGGTTTCTGTACAAGAGCTTTATATGCATATAAAGAGGAGCCAATATTGGGATGTTCTACAAGACAGGGATGGCCATCCTACAGATTGATATACGGTACAATGATGAGTACATCACCACAATGTGAGTGCTTCTGCCTAATTGTACAGGGTTTTGTCAACAGAGGCTAAGCTGCCAGGTTGTGATCCGCCCTGTGGCCTCTTGTCTGCCCTGAATGAGAATGAGAGCAGGGAAAAATGCATGTTCGAGGTGAGCGAGAGATAAATCTGCAGTGGCTTATTGTCTTCTCTCAGCCACCTGCTGGCCTGACCCCATGGATTAGAATAGACCTGTCACCCACCATTTAACAAAGCAATATGGCCTAAATACTATTTGCTGTTGTGCCACTCACAATCGAGGATTATGAGCATCTTGCTTTCTCGAGTTGGCCCCTGGGAGGCTGGCAATCAAGGCCCTCTACAACAGAGGGTGGTGCAATGCTCTTCAAACTGCATCCAGTGGACATCATTAACATCCAGTCAATTTCAGACCAACTTCCTGGCTGTGACCTACTATGGCAAATCTAGGGGCGACTGTTACAGGAGCGTGCATGGCCACTGGTGGGTCAGAATTACAAACATTACACTATTTCCTGCGATGCAAACAGATCTATGGTTGCCACACCAGGTGCCTCCAAACCTTTTGGATGACCTGCTGAGCAAGCGTGCCACTGCTCCGAGTCATGCGAGAGATATATTTTTTCAGTGTCCCAGGTTCCTTGGAATCTGTGATGTTGCATGCCAACTTTCCCAGGTAAACTGACAGAATCGCATTAGTGCTGATCATTGCAGTGTGGTAGATCTGATCATAGGTGTGGTACCCATAATGGTCCACACTCTTGGGCAAGGCAAAGGAGCCAGCCTTCAGTTGAGGTTGAGGTAATTGGCCAGAGAAGATTCCATCGTAGGCAGGCCACCCAGCCTTCTCTTCATGCGCCTCATGGGCCTTGAAATGGTGAGAACCATTCACTGTGAGCTTGGCTGAAAAGGGCTGCTTCCACAAAGACTTAATGGTCGCCCTGGAAGGCAGCTCACCCTGCACTACACTACATCATAGTGTATTCTCTATATTTTGTACGGCTTTCTTGTGTTACAATATTTTTTTTAAATGATCACAAAAAAAAAACAGTAGCAAATGAGCTAGCAACTGTCATATTGGCATGCTCAAGTTGATGAACATGCAAGATAGCCAACAAGATTACATGCAAGTGGTTAGCTAAAGCTCACACAAAGGACCTAGTAGAGAATGTTACCCACGTTTACCAATTATGTTGAATTAGTAAAGGATGACATAGTCCAAGAACTATGAACACCAAATAAGCCATCCTTCCTGCGAACAGAAACGAATATTGCCTGCAGATGAGGAAAAAATGTGCTTTGTCAAAGCTAGCTAAGGGTTCAAATGGTCTGTATACCACAAGTACTCAAAGCTAGCCGACCGCCCAAGTGCGAGCCATGGCCTATACGAGGGACCAAGCAAGTTGTAAAACTTGAGGAATTATAGTTGAGCTAGCAAGAGTTCAAAGAATTCTGTGGAATTGGGCACCACACTAGCTATCGACCTTCTTGTGTTAGCCTGCTAACTCGGAGAGAAGCAGGTGCACACAAGGTGAAAACCCTTCAAGTTCTTCAGTGAATGCCGAGCTGAAACCACGGGCTTCAGATAGAGACAACCTCACGCCCCGGGAGAATCATAGCATTTTTTGTGGAACAGTTAAGTTAAGTTGCTAGCTAGCCACAGGAATGCACTACAGTAAGCTTCGGGCAGTCAGCGGGTGAAGTGCCTTTATAGGTCAGGCAGTCGGCAGGGCTACCTGCTTACAAGCATCCTCAGCCTGTACAGGTGCAGTTGAATAGGGTTTCAGCAAATAGGTACGCAGAGTGCGTATGCTATTGTGAAGGGTCGACTGAAAGGGAACCACAACAAATAAGTTGATCTTGAATAATCAATAAATTCATACAATTTTGATAGCCTACTTACCTTGACCATTGTAATTCACGCATACACAGTCATGTTATGATCACAATTATACTTATAGTATACTCATAATTCATCATGGTTTGTCCACATTCAAAACAAATAGTCCTTAGGATTATGGTGTACTTGGTCTGAGGACTGTAGGGACCTGGCCTACGCATGTTGCATTTGTCCACCTCCTGCTCAAACTCCCCAGTAGTTGTTTATTGGTATTTCACATCTTTCTAAATTGATTTATTTTCTACTGCCTAAAGTTATTCAACACACTTACAGTAAGCATCGACTGCCCACAACTGGCTTGCTCTTTAATGTCACAGGGGTACGTTTGACTTCAGTAGCTCTCTCCATCGCTCTGTAACTTTCAGCCTCACTGCTCTGTGTGATGTTCAGAGTCATTATTTCCCACTGCTTCCACCCACTGTGCTCTGAGACCCTCTGCTCTTTCAGCCAAACCTGCTACAATGTTCAAAATAACACCCCATTCAAACAAAATCCCCATCATTACAGCAGTAATTTATGTAAAGCAAAGCAGTGGGGAAGTGAATGTATTATCTTGAGGCCTAGGCCTAACAAGGTGTGTATGTATATATATATCCATATATAAATGTGTGCGTGTGTGTGTGCTCGTGTGTGTGCACGTGTGTGTGTGTGTGTGTGTGTGTGTGTGTGTGTGTGTGTGTGTGTGTGTGTGTGTGTGTGTGTGTGTGTGTGTGTGTGTGTGTGTGTGTGTGAAGAGATAATGTAGAGTACTATATTCAGCTGGCCACCTTCCATATAAAAACTCACTTATACAATATTTAGTTTCTAAATAATTCCCTAATGTAGACTGCATGTGACTTTATGGACCATGCATTACATAGCTACTCTGAAACAAAGTTTTAGCAGAGACTCTGGAATGTGAGACCATAAACAGTGTGAGATGCAATGTTTCTGTGTAAAATGTACTTGTGATTGAGATTTGATCTATCATCTCAATCCCCGCATTGTCGCTGATTTCATGACCTTAAAGGTTGACTTTGGATATGACATCACGCCTGTGAAAACAGAGCAACTTTCATGAAAGATATTGTAGTGAACAAGAGCGAACCTGAGCGTCCACTTGTTTCACCCCCCTCCGACATGAGATTGGCACACGCACCAATTTCATTCAACTCACGCGCCAACTGCATTCAACTCGTTATGTTGCAACACACTCTATTCTCTAGTTTGTTGTATCTCCACTTTTTAAAGTCTCTGGCATCGTCGCCACACTCGTTTTGCTATGACATCATATCCCAGAGTCTACCTTTAATGCTTCATGCATTTTCACCTGCTGAAAGATATGTTTTGCAAATTAATGTAAATATTGACTAATATTCTGAAAAGTGTCCTCAAATAAGCTGAAGTGTATACTTCTTGACAAACAGGCATACCTTATTGGAGTGCTGCCCCACCAAACACGAAAACTGTGATTTGCTTTTAGTATATTTAACTTATCTGTCAATTGTTATTCTGCAGGGTTCTAAAGGAGCTGTCACCAGCAGGGCTTATTCAAAGAGCAGAATCCTCTCTGACAGGCAAGGAACTGCAATCATGTGATATGTCGGTTTCTATAGCAACAGAGTCTTCCTCTCCTAACAGAGCACCAGGGTTTTTAAATTCAGCTGACGTGAAGGTCAACAAATGAGTGATGTTACGTTATCTGGCTTGACTACAGTAAGCATTAAAATAAATCTCAAACCTTTTGTGTCGATGCCTGTACTTGGCTTTCTTTGTACTGTAGTTTTCAAAGGTTATTATACAAAATATGAAGCATATTAGACAACATTCCCTTTATTTAATCTTGATAAGTAACACTCTCCACCCATTAACTGGATGTGACAATTTACAGTCTACATGTTTGTTGACTGTGATGATCAGAAGGAAGATGCATGATGTTCAATTTCCCAGGTATGGCTGAGACAGAATGTACATTATAATTGCTTGTAAAGAATTGAACCCTCCTGACTGACTGAAAGCTGATCAAATGAAATTGAAAAGAATTATACCAATTGCCCTTGAGTGATCCCACTATGTTGCTAAAGCTACTTGCAGGGGTCCTGTAATTGAATGTGTTGGGCACAGGCTAAGGCAGGTTACTTGTGTTGAGAGAGAGAGACAGATTGACTATGCATTCTGCCAAACAGGTCAGACCTTGCATGTCAAATACAGTATATGAACTAGACATACAGTTCTTGTTCTATCAATACTGTATGTGAGTTCAGTCAGCTCAAATTACTTATAAGAGCTTAACATTTCAACTTAAGCTTAATTGAAACTTTAATACATCTATTATGCCAATAAAACTATTTATTTTCCAAAACTTACATTTTCACAAGCCTTAGTTCATCTCATGTGGCTTGAATAATGTAGGTGAGAGTTTTCATTGACATCCCTCTATATCATTGGACTCCTCAACCTCAGGAAACAGAGGAGGGGGCAGGGTGGCTTACAGACTCTGTTAAGCATGTCTGTGGGTCTCATGACCACAGGCTACCCTGCTTTTGTTGCAGTTACTCATCAACTGTCTCCATCTGTATGAGAAATTACACATGACCACCATTATGGCTTTGCTATGAAGCCATTTCATTTGACATTAGGATGTAAGGCTCGTATGAGGTTGGATGAAGCTATCTGCCAGATGATAAGTAGCCCACACATTTCCAGACATCACCTGCAGAGGAATACTGTGTGCAGTTTGTACCATGTCTGCCCTGCATGCCAGTCTATACTGGTGCTAAACAAGGCAGTATGTTTACAGGGTTAACAAGGAGTTGTTGTGGATTGGTCTATAATTTACAGGCATAATTTACATCCATGTGCAGAATAGTAGACATCAGCCTTCATTAAGATTGAATTCACTGGGTGACCTCACTGGTCATTACAGCCAATTGCTGCCCAACAATCTTTTTTCACTTGAAGGAGACAGAGAGGCTGTACTCTGAATGTTAATGTGCCAGAGACATGAAGGGGGCAGATGAGGTGGGGAGTGCGAAAGAGAGAAAGAATTACAAAGAGTGGGATGTGTGTGGTGTGTGCGTGCCTTTCCTTTTTTTTCAAAGACGAAATTAGACTACAATACAAATGTGTTTTTATCCCATCTAGCCTTCAAAATGCATCGCAAAATGAGTTTCTATCCCACACACTCTCCCCCTCTTGATGGTCCTCTCCCTCGCTAGTCTCTCACTCTTCATGACATGCACATCTCACAATGTTGTTACCAGGGCGATAACAGCGGTACTGTACAGGGATAAGAACAACTTAGCGTAAAATGTTACCATCCAGTCAGTACCGAACATTTATTTACTATTTAACTATTATTTATCCAGGTTAGTCTCATTGAGATAACATATCTTTTTTAGCATACATACAGTATGCCTACCAATGGCCTGGCTGTGCATCCTCCACAGGCTCTGATGGGCAGATTAAACCATGATGCATTATGTAAGGCTGACTGTAATGATTTATCAGCCCCGTTTGCACCCAAGCCTTTAATAGAACCACTCTCTTCCTAATAAGGCCCCTGAAATATCAGAAATTACGGAAATATCAAAGCCTCGCAAAAATAATCTACAGAGTAACTCACAATAATTAGTGTTAATCAGCCCCCTGAGAAAATGCCTAATTAAAACATGTGAAACTGAAGCAGATAAACAGTTTAGTGGGTAGAGGCAGATCTATGATTGCAGTATCTGGGAGTGGGAAAAGTGATTGTGTGAATTATTTTGTATAATCCAGTACATGTCATTGCAGGAATATTTACAGTGACTTTTACAGTCTACAGTGACTTTTTACATTCTCTTCAGAATACTGTAGTAAATAGCTCCATGACAGTGCGCCTATGTAAACATGTACTATGAACATACAGTGCTGTACTATGGGATGTGGGTTAGCCAACATCTCCAGAGGTTCACAAGAAGTCACTACAATATGTGTCCATTCCTTGGTTTCCTTTGGGATAGTCATGAGCCAACTATATAGCCAGCCCAAAGCCTATGAATACCCCTGAAAAATAAAAATATGATTACTGGCAATAGCATTGGATATAGCCCTGGTCTTATAATCAGGCTCTTAATATATGATGAAAAAAACATTTTGATTGAAATGTGCTTCCAATTACTGTGTAATTAAAAAATGTTGAGGATAGTACTTTCGGAGAGAGGGCAACAATGATGGATATTGACACAAACGTGACATTGAACAACATCCATGCACACTGTGTAATTTCCTGTCCCTTTGAGGGTTCAGTCTCTTAATTAAACATGAATTAATAATCAAGCCAAGAATGTGAGCCAGTAAACTTTGAGTATCTAACTTCATTAGGTTCAACACCTTGTAATGAATGAATCTATTAGCCTGAGCATGGGTGTGCCTTCAGGGCTCTGTGCCCAAAGCATATAGGGAAACATTTAAAATTGGGACAGGAACTTTGGGCATTCTTGTGTTGTTCATTGTGTCATATATAGTAAATAAACTTTTCATATTGGGGGTATGAAACCATTCAAATTCATATCAAGTTTAATCTACTTACATTATGGATACCACATCACCTTCATATTACATGATATCATGACAGAATACATCTAAACATGTCATTGCCAACACTTGTCACAGACTAAAGACACACACAGAATGGCATCAACTTCAATAGCTGTGAATGAGCGACACAACAGTTACCATGGTCACATGTTGTTTGCGAAGAAGCTTGCTGTGCGCAACTCTCATCAGAATGAAACTTAATTCCAGGAGAACAACAAACTCAATAAGGAGCTTGTGGCTTGTCAGTGTATGCAATTCACCTCCCTGATTTACTGCACTTCAGTTAGCATTCATCTTGCCTGACCTCCTCCATCCACCTTTGAGACATGTAGGTTTTTTTGGATAGATCTGTGAGCTTGGGCTCCACAGGCAGGGGGGCATTAGAGACCTTTTCCATCTTGTCTGCCCAGATTATTATTACACTGCAATCCCCTTCAACTGGCTACTGCTGTACGACTGACAGGTAATAGTGAGGCCTGACTATAGCGCTCGGCGTCCAGCTGACAATGCCAGTGTCTCTGCTCCTCCGGGAGCCCCGAAGTTCACTGGTGCATATTTTTCTTCTATTGCCTGATAACATGTTGTCATGATGTACTGCTTCTCATCTGCAGTTCCAGAGACTGCTGGGTGTAACCTTTCCTCAGTGGCTGAGTCTACAACAGACAGACAGACACACACACACACACACACACACACACACACACACACACACACACACACACACACACACTGATGCCTTGGCCTGCCTCCAGCCATTAGAGGGATTTTAGTGTCTGCCCACCAAGAGTCTGGTGACAGGCTTAGCTTTATACAAATCAAGAGGATGTGAAGCATTGGGGTCCTCTGCTGTACACATGGTGATCTTACATTTAGGCTGACACTGAGAGTCACTGCTCAGAGAAGGTCTAAAACAAGAGAATACAGAGAGAGGGTCTCAGAGAGAGGTTCCCAATTTGAACTCCAAGTTTGAAGCAAATACAGTACAGTGTGTGGCAGCCAATCATTAATGTCAAGAAACGTACTGTATCGTCGTACATGCATCACTCAGACCATGAGCTTATATTATACCACCCAGTGTAAGCGCATCATAAGCACAAAGTTATAATGTAATATATGATGTTTCCCAAGAGAGTTGATTCTGTGCTGCCATTAGTCCTAATTCTCTGGGGAGCCCTGCTCATCCGCACAGCAACCATGACTAACTGATCACTCACAAATGAGAGCCATTACATGAAAAGCATGAATATTCTCCCTGGTAAGACAGAGAAAATGGAATAATTGAGTGCACTGGCCCAAAAAATTAGGAGGCTTTAATGCATAAGAAAGGAGCGGAAATAAATCTATGGATCCCGTGCTTCCTCTCTGGCAAATGAAAGCTGAATGCACAATTAGACACATTTTTAAATCAATCACAAATGGACCCTTATAGCTGACTCTGTAACGATTGTCAGAGACAAAGAGACTCATTTAGATGAATGCATTTGTTATGCCATCTCAAAACCATACAATATCTTTAATTACTGTGTGTGCACAGTTTAACAAATTGATGGTTATAAATGGTTGGGTGTAAAATGCGGTTATAATACTAGCTTGAAGTTGTTTTTTCAAATAACCTAGCCTTTTACACAATAGAAGACAGATCACCAAATACAACCTTGTCATTCATTGTGCCTTATTACCATGACCAACCAAATGTGATACCAAAGTACGACAGTGGAGCAAATAGAAATGATTGACACAGGTAATTGCATGACATTTCAAGATATTAATTAAATGCCATTCTCTTTATAATCAGCCATCAATATCTCTGTCTGCCTCTATGTTTCCAAAAGCTGTCACTGCAAGCTCTGAAAATTAGCAACATATGTCTGAGTTAGAGACCCAGTCTAGGTTACAATAACAGCTGTAGAATGTGTAGAAAGAAGAGGTTCTACCCCAACCACTTGGTAGTGGCGGAAACAAACACTGATTAAAAGCGTAGGAAATGCTCTGGGCCCTAGTCCCAAATACAGTATCACTATGCAAATGTTGAGTGACAGGCAAAAATGAACACAAATATGATTTGAATCGGTCAACAGCACTCATAATTGGCAGCAGACATTCTCATACAGTCTCAATAGCAAATCACATTGGTATAATAAATCAGCTATAAAATATCATTCTGTCAAATGATAAGCAGTTAATAAAGTCATGCACACTGTACAGTGTGACCTGCATCTAGGACAAAAGGAAAATGTTTTGTATTGCCTGCAATGTCACCTTAGATCACAATCGTTAGTGGAGTGTTTTGAAGCTCATTTAAAATCACCCTAAGATTGTGAAACACAAAGTGAATCTGAGCAGGCATAACATCAAACATTAATCTGTACTATTTCATTGCCATACCAATAGGCATTCTATTGCTATAGATAGGAGCATAGTATCAGTTATATCAGTATCAGTAGTTGCTGCGATGTCCAAATGGAAATTTTTAACAGTGACCTACTGTACTACTGGATAGCACTGTATGTGTGGTAATAATCATGTTGAATGGCCGATACAGTGGGTGAACACATTATTTGTCTGTTTTATGGGATCTTCAATTTTATTCTTGGTCTGACCTATAGTATGTCATTCCAATTACTATTTAACATTCTATTTTCTAGGTGTTTATTTATACTATGCAGCACAGCATTCTAAATCAGATGCAGATATACAGTAAGCAACTGTACATCTTCAGACTCCTCTTGTCATTGTCTTTGAGTCCACATTTATCAAACAGCGAAACAGTCGAGAAAGGTCACCAAGTCATTATGCCATTGAATTAATAATATGAAATGCACTTCTTTTGCTAAATGGGTACAGGGCTCATATCTCTGCTGCTCATACCCAATGTTATGCCTGAGAAATTTGTGGGAGGTCAATTTGCATGAAGAGAGGCCTTGAGTGAAGTTACAGAAGAAAGAAAAAAACAAAACAAGACAGGCATGTTACATGAACCTTTAACAACCCTCCTCAAAGGTTTTTGGGTGGGTGCATCTGTAAACCTCTTCAAGAGCAAAAAAATGCTAAACCTTGCAAATTACAGTGGTACAGTATTTATGTTAACAACATTCACAGTACAATCTAAAGGTTTTGACAATCCTCAACTGCACCAAATGCATGTTCATATTTAAGGCTCACCATATTCTCTCCTATTTCAAAGCCACAGTCAGGGTGATATTTGGATTGAACTTCAAGAAGTAAGATATTAATTCTGTTCTGTCTTCGCAAATCCAATCTAGCAGATACAGCCTCTACCAACAGTTATTTCTGTTGATTCAGCATTCTCTGAGCGCTGGTTGCCTTGCATTCAGCTTTTCTTCTTATCATCTCATAGCAGCTGTTTTGAAACCCTGGCTAACAAAAGGCTTAGAAGGAAGTCTTGAAATGTTTTTGTGTAGCTGTGGCAATATCAGATTCAAACTTGACTGAAGTTAAACCACAAGTCTCCTATCTATGACAAGCTATCTGAAAAAAAGTGAACAGGTCCCATAGTGCTTATTGGCTCTCTCTGCACCTCCGTGTGTGAAAATATGTTTTTTATTCCACCCCTATGCCAAATGTCTGCCTCAGATTGGCTCAGTTCAATCATCCCAAAAAGGAGGCCATTGTGCAGGATGCTACTGTGAACAATAGGTGAGAGCCCCTGTAAGTCTAATACTAGTTCTCAGTTTCAGCTCAAGTCACAGATGGACCATTGGCTTGTTCAGCAGTAACCTTGTTGAGACCAGGCTTCATTAGTTTGGAAAGCCTGGGGAAATCATTTGCAGAAAGAAAGCCTGTTTAAAATATGTGAAGCCTTGCAACACATTAAACCAATCAAATACCTTTCTTGGGCAGAGCTAAAAAAAAACAACAGAATAAATTTTTTTCTTCAGGTTTTCTTCCATTTTCTTCAATGTTGCAAGCTAGTACAGGCAACAACTCTCTGCAAAATAGTCCTACCAGGTCAGAAAAGACGACGAGAGGGTTCTTGGTATGTAACATCCAATGAAATTGCGAGCACATTCTCCCATCGCTTCGTCCAGTTCAATCCAAGCCAGCACGGCTAATCTAAAATTCTCCAGACAGCTAAAAGAATTGTGAGAACAACGTGATTTGGAGGTATGTCTACACAAGACTAGGTCAGGAGCAATTTATCTTAACATTTCTTGTATCACTTAACTCCTCACTCCACACTTACAGTAGAACTGCTGTTGAGTGATCATGCCACACATCTGTCCAAGCCTTTGAATTACCTCCTCTGAACTTCTGTCTTGCACATCTAACGTCTTTGTAGTCACAGTCTTGCCAGAACTAATTGTTGAATATAATGGGTTTAAGATTATGGGATGTGTAAAAAAAACTGTTAATCAAGGTTATTCTGCTTTGAAAATACACCAGTTGTACTACTAACACACACATGCTATTACATTTCTTGTCTTTGATCACATTAACCACATATTTGTTATCCACCACTTATGCATTCATGTAGATAATAGCCAAAAATATGTTGCCATGCTAATTGGCAAAATCAGTGTCAGGAAATGTCCGCCACTCTTTCCACACTCACATAATGCAATGAGGACACAACACAAAGGCGATCAGTATAATCAACTAAACACGGCTAATTTTGTTGGAGCGAAGAACAGGGATTTACATTTGGAACAGAAATGAAAGAGAGGGTTGCCAGATTGGCAAACAAGGGGAGATTGGAGGCAACTGGGCAGCATAGTTAATTAATGTGAAGGCTGTTTGGCCCACTGGGACTTTGTTTTCTCCCTCCTCCCAGTCAACCTGAATCTGAAACCCTTTTCAAGATATGAGGGCCAAAATGAAATCCAACCTGGCTTGGAATGTCATTAAATTAGATCATTTTCCCCTTCACATGTAAATTGCTAACCTTCAGGAGAGACAGGGATTCATACAGATGGCAGACGTAAAGGCAAGCCAAATGAAATGTTCCAGGACTCAATACAACAACTTAATTGGAGCAAGATGAATCATTGATCATCAAAACTATGGCGAATTAAATACTGTCCCGTACAGTAAATTCATAAAATGATACAACTGATTAGTTGTAGGAAATGACAAATGAACCAGAATGTCTACTGTATGTGGAAAGAAGCCATCAAAGAGCATTGAAATATTGATGAGACATTTAGACAAGATGCAGTATCCTGAATGAGCCATGATGAGACAGTTGAGCTAAGAATTGCCCATTGTTATAGCAATATGATCATATTATGTCACTGCATTATCTAACGTCTGGGTTGTTTCATTATACATTCAATTATGACTCAGGCATAGCCATTCCCCAAGTGTTTCCAGCTGCAAGAGAGCTGGGTAAACTTTTCTTCATGACTGCAACATTTTCAAGATCTCACGTTTAATTGACAAATTTGCTTAATTTGATAAAGCGAGCTGTTACGTGATGAACCAACAATCTAGAACAGCCTGTTTTGTATTGTATGCATCTACAGTACTTCATGTTAAGCAAAATACATATTATATGTGATTTACTGAAGCAGACGCTGTTATCCAGAACTACTTACAGTATAGTAAGTGCATCCATTTTTCGCAAATATGGTCCCAGCGGGAATTGACCTTAGCATTGCTAGTGTCATGCTCTACCAACTGAGCCACACAGGACCATCATAAGCATCATCATAAGCTTTCCTTTTAATATCCGAGTATGCGTGATTTTTCCAAAGAGAATTACAGGTATTTGTGATTTTGTTAATATTTGATTCACTCACACAAAAACAGCTCTAAAAGAAACGCCAATAGCATCGATTTAGTAGAAAATACATTAACACATACACCCATCCTTCTTCTGCTTCAGCCTACCACCACTCTACAGCAGTGAACAAGAAGCAGCCGGCATCAGTGTCATGTCTCTCTCTCAGATCCATCACAGCGAAGAAGCAGTACAAACATAACCACAACAAACAGCAAGAAAGGGAGCATGAAAGAGGTCCTTGAAGTCCAGGTTGCAGGAGATGCACCATGAGCACTGGAACATACCCAATGGACGATCTGAGGAAGGTGCCGAGTGTGACCAGATGAAAAGGCCTCTGTTGGAGCTATGAGATTGGATTCCCTGCTCACCCTTGCAGAAGCCTCATATAACAACACTGGCACTTGTAGAGTCGCAGCACCACCATACAAACATTGGAGGACAGCCCCAAATGGAGAAGAGAGCCTGTGATTCTCTAAATCCATTTCACTGTGCAAAGCACAAGGTCTGGAACTGGATGAGGGTATTCCTTGGCCATACCTTGTTTTTCAGTTCAGAGAGCTAGCTAAACACTGCTTGGTTTCGCAGATGTTTTCCCGAAGTTAGAATTTCAGGACGGTCAAAAATTAGATAAAAATGAGATAAATTGCATATTCAAAAGGCTTGAAACCTCAGTACGAGGCTGTACATTGTCCACAAAATTAGAATGTGATTATGTACAGTACAGTAAGTGACTGAAGTGTGGGAGAGACACTCAAACTAACACTGACATAATGCATTTTACAAGCACCTCATTTTCTGTGAGGGGAACACTAAGCTGCATGCTGTAAAAGACAACTGTAGACATAGTATAGTGCATCAGCTCACGGGAAGGAAACACTGCAGCATTTAGAGTAAAGCATTTTAGGATGAGCCACATCAATTCTGTTCATTACCATCACAGAATCACGCATTGGTGATGACACTCAGAGGCCCTGCTAGTCAGATAAATAGCATCTTAAGCATCTTTCACATAAAAAGTAAAAGATAAGTCATATTGTTACATAAGCCCAAAATGGCAGTTGAAACATTTTGCCAAATAGAAAATAAATCATAGTATGTATGGATGTGAGGCAAACAATATCAATAACAGATGTTTTGTTGTGTTGATTTAAACACAATAATATGATTCACAAGCCATTTAGGGACACAATTCAAAAACAGAGTGCTCCCATTCATGAATAAAAAGGTACAGTAGGGTATAGTGTCACAATTAATCAAAACACTATGAGGTAGAAGGAACAGAAGTGTCAAAAGTATGCAATGAAATGTGAGGAGACATTCCCTATGGCAATCAAGGACCATGAAGATCAAGGGAAATCCGGTTCTCCAACCTCAACTGAACCCACACCTCGCTCACAGTCTTTCTCTATCATCAGTTAAGAGACACAGACTGCTGTAAGACGGGGGGGGGTGGAGTTGCTGTTTCATTCAACAGTTTGACTATATCCTGCAGAACATGCTCACTTAGTAAAAACCAATAGGTTCAAAGATCAAGTCTGCTGCTCCAGCATCTCCATATCAAAGCAATTTACTGAAGACATGAGCAGCTTCCTGTGAAGGCATTGAGTAAACATCAATGGGCAAGGAACAGAGAGGCAGTAAAGATGATGCCATAAGGGACATTTGTTTATTTATTTAAAGCTCTTATCCCGGGGAAGAAGATTGTAGACAGCACATCTTGAGAGGAGCCTAGCCACGGATGGGACACAAGGTCATTTCAGATTACTGATAACATTTAGCTGTGAGCATGGATTCCCCGCCTAGTGAGCAGGGGGGAGTAGTTATATATATTATGTAGAGGCCTTCTCTGACACCAGCACACAGGCTCTTCCCCTCATCCACAGGCTCTGTCTCCCTCCACAACGATATGCTGCCATAGCAACCTGGGGATGATGGTGTAAATGTTTCAAATGCTGGTCCACAAGAAAAAGTCATTACTACTACAGTACTGCATATAATGTCATACCATATGAGAATAAGAGAGTTATTTCATGAAGAACAGTCAAGCATATTTTCAAATGGCAGTCTATGGAAAAGGTCACGTGACACATTTTGCGACAGTGTTACAGTTTGGCAGACTGACTAAATGAATAATGTTTGTGCATCTCTCTGTGGACAATATTAGTTGGCCTAAACTTCATTGAGTAAATAGCGTAACATCAAGATAAATACAGTAGACAAACAGATTGTTCCCACAGATTGGTGCAGACATGAATTTGTGTCCTTTTTGGTGTTTATTACCTACATTATGGCCCTGATCTTTAGGCTGACATTCAGTAAAATATTCTACAAGTCTGGAAAGGATCAGGCTGACATTTAGACATCTTACATAACAAGGGAAACTAATTATGATGTTTAAGGACAGTGAGAAACAGCAAATGCCAACAAAGATCTAAAATTGTGAAGTACTGAGAATAAATGCATGGTACAATAAACATATCAAATAACATGAATTTTATATGTAGTGACACCCTAAATACACTAGTTACAACATTGTATCATTGTTACATATTGATTCAGCAATTGCCTTACAACTACATTGTAATAGTTGTGTTCAACTACTACAGTATGCATTACTTGCAAATATGACCTATACTGAAACATTTCCAATCTGAACCACCCAATTTAGCCTGTTTTCTCTTTTCTTCCTTAAGTGTGCCCACATACGTACTATAGGTCATTCCTGGTGTAGAGCAGTGTACTCTAAACCTAGCTGTCCCCTTTCTCTGCCGTGTTTTTACTGGAGGTGCCATTATAGGAAGACAGCCTAATGGTGCCACCAATGTCAACCCTGACTTATCAGGTCAGAAATCACTCCCAACATACGGTGAACATATGTGAGGCCAAATAGTGACCAATGCTCACTTGACATGCACATCCTTACAGTACATCTGATATCGGTGCTGGGCCAAAAAAGAGGGATAAAATAATGAAGCAAAAGCTTGCACATGGAATATGCAGCTTTCAAGTGCTTTATTCACCAAACTTTAAAGCAGAATTTTACCCTGTAATCCAGAGGATTTGTTCTTTTCGTTATTCAACAGTAGACACATTCACAATGAATCACATTTTAAAAAGACCTCTGAGTCAAGATATCTCACTTTGAATGCCCTCATTAGTCCTGATGTTCTAAATTGCCCATTTGATTCAATCCCTACAACTGCCAAGATTCTCCTCTCCCTCCCACGCGAGGTTCTTCTGCTGAACAGCACAAGAGCTAGTGTGTGCTGCTCTCTGGGTATCACTGGCATAGCAGAGCAGGGTCAGAGTGCAAGAACTCTGTCTGATGTATTGTAACGCGGTATGAGACCTTTTTAGGAAGTAAACACAGGCCTCGCGTTTCGATAGCTATGATGCAGCTGCACGCAAAATGATGATAGTTCAAGGCGGTATGCATTATGGATTGACCAGCAATACACATGAAAATGGATTTCGGGTAAACTTCCCCTTTAAGTGCTTTATTCATCCAATTTAGCCTTTTCTTCCTCAAGTGTGCCTACATTCTTTTGGTGAATAAAGTTTGGTGAACAAAGCACTTTCTGTGTGCAGGCTTTTATTCAAATAATAATCCTCAGTAAATTATGCTGTATTAGTCATAGGCCAAGGTAACACTGAACCAACCATACAAAAAGACAACCGCATCTTTGCACTTTGGCTGGCTTAATGATTTTTACCTATAGTATTACAGGGAAAAGCAGTGACTGCAGTTCAGGGTTTCATCACCAGTGCATCACTCTACCTGTAATAGTGGATCTTGTGTAATGGCTCAGGGTAAAGAGTATTTATAAAACTGGTTTGTAAAAATATGTAATCTGATTGGCTAAAACTGCATTCCAAGCCATGCATTAATCTCTGATAAATACACAGCTGAGAAAGTCGAGCATCCTTGTACGCTTATGTCCTGTATTGTCATGTTATTGTATTTTATTGTACATTATGTTTGATTAATACAAAATAAGTAAACTACTCTACTCTCTACAAGACATGACCACATGCTGTAGCTAGCTACTTTTCTTTCCCACGAAAGATGACTTCTTAAGAGAATTGGAAATGGGAAATAGTGCCTGGCTGATAGGCTCCCTGGCTGATAGAGACATTCCCCCTGGGAATAATAAGTGACAATCGGCAAATATGCCTGTCACAAAGTTACTTTTTACAGCCTATGTGCTGGAGCATTTTGAGGGAACTATAATTACGTGGTGTATTAACACTGCAGAATTACAAGGTGTCGTAGGGTGTGTAGAACACTGGAGGTGTACATTAATAAGGATATCAATCAATCACATTTTTCAATCAATCAATCAAATGTATTTGTATAGCACTTTTTACATAGACAAATGTCACAAAGCAGTACAATAAATACAATACAAACAATATGATCTAACACCAAATCATAAACCTCCAAAAGTAAGCCAAGGAAAAAACTCCCCAGAGAGGAGAAAAATATAGGGCACAGTGGTAAGGAAAAACTCACTGGGAGAAAGAAACCTTGAGAGGAACCAGACTCCAGGGAGACCCATCCTCCTCTGGCTGATCAGGTGCTGAACAGTAAACTAATGTGGAATGTGGTGTGGTGCAAGAGATCAGGGATCCATAGTGAATGGCAGCTTTCTGGTGGGACCCAGGTGGGACAGCAAGGACCAGGATATAGGGTGGAGTAGATTCAGCCTGGACGAATTCAGGAAATGGAGTCTTGTTTTGAGGGGCAACACAAGATTAGAGGCTGCTGAAAAACTGATACATTAAACAGTAGGAGATAATCAGCATAATGCAGGTGGCCTGAGGCCCCCGGCACATATAAGGGACATCTAAAATACATCTAAGGACAAGGCCAGCACCCGCTTACAACACATCCATTCTGTCACGGGCCAGCCCACCAGAGGGAAATCAGGGGGATAGAGGGACCATCAGCAAGAGTCCAAGACGCCCAGAGCCAGCATCGTGACTATCCCAGCCTGCACGGTACTGGGCCGTACGCCTGCACTGGGAGGGCCTACAGCAGAGGCCCCAGCCAACCCAACCCTGCACACCGCAAGAGCCCAACCACCACTGAACGGGAAGAAGGACCCGACAAGATGCCCTTGATATCCGCAGATATCTGCACTCTTCCGGTCGTTTGAGGAGTCAACTTTTAATAGCTAAAATAGCAAGTTTCAGGGGGAATCCTCGTAAAAAAACGATGTGATCCATTTTATAAATGCATTAATGCAGTCCAGGTTGTGCAATAAGAGCCGATATCCGCACGTGTCCCGCCGGAAGTGTGCAGATATTGTCATGTATTAATGCTTACTGTACATATTGTACTTCTAAAACCATCTAAAACCCTTCCAGTGTGTGTGTGTGTGTGTGTGTGTGTGTGTGTGTGTGTGTGTGTGTGTGTGTGTGTGTGCCTATTGGTGAGTGAGTGAGAATGTGTGTGTGTGTGTGTGTGTGTGTGAGAGAGATGCAGATGACTGTTGCATGCAGAGCACAATGGATCTTTTCAAAGATGCATATAAAGACCTTGGACTGTCACTGAACATCACAAAGACAAAAAATCACACTTTAACCTTCCCCTGGCCAGTTGTCCAGCCCCTGTCCCATATATGTGGATGATATGGTGCTGGAACTCGTACAATACTTCCCATACCTCCGCAGCCACCTTTCCCAGGGAGCTATGATAGATGAGGCAATCCAGCAGAGTCAGCTGTGCCAGGATAGTCTTCTTCCAACTGCGCCAGTGAGTCTCCACTAACAGGGACATTTGGAAGTGTACAAAAGTCCTTATGTACAACACAGTTGTGTTTCCCTGAGACCTGGACAGTCTACCTCATCAAGACACTCAAGGGGTTCATCAGAGGTGCTTGAGGCAGATCTTTGGCATCAAATGGGAGGATCGCAGAACCAAAGCCAGTGTACTCCATTAGGCCAATTCCACCAGCCTTGAGGCCATGTTAACGCAAAGCCAACTCTGGTGACTGAGCCACTGTGTCAGGATGGCGGAGGACCGCCTCCCACGCCAGGCCCTCTTCTCCCAGCTCTCTACAGGTCAGCGAATCCAGGGTGGTCAGAGGAAAAGGTATGAAGATAACCTGAAGGCCACCATCAAGTGGCAGAACTTGTGCATCCAGGATTGGGCTCCTCAGTCACCTTCGTACACACAAAGCCTGATTGACATCATCCTCAACTACGAGGGACTACCAAGAAGGTGGTGTGTGGGTGTGGGTGTGGGTGTGGGTGTGGGTGTGGGTGTGGGTGTGGGTGTGGGTGTGGGTGTGGGTGTGGGTGTGGGTGTGGGTGTGGGTGTGTGTGCGACAGGAAGAGAGACATTCAGAGGTCTACTATCACTAGGTCTACTATCTGCCAATAACTACAAACACTCACTCTACTTTGCCTTCATAATACCCTTATTAATACTAATACCACCATTATAATACCAACTTTAGCTTCTGTAGTTATACTTCAGGTGTAATTTAGTAATATATTTTACTAAAGGAAACAATAGAAGTCATTCTACAGTATGACAGAGCAGTCGTGAGCAGAGAAACTTCTACATTATAGAAGTCTTTATACATAGAAAATGTAAAATGGTGGAGGCGTACTCTTTGGTTGGGGAAGTGGTCCCAAAAAACATTCAAAACAGATGGCTGGAAACCAGCCTCAAGTGAAAAGCCTCCCACTTTGTAAAATTTGCAATTCATTTACTTAACATGACAAACAATCCTGCCGGATATCAACTATACCCTTCTTTAGGAAGATCATGAAGGTTTACTAGACTAAACCCCCCCCCCCCCCCCCCCCCCCCCCCCCGGAGAACCAGAACACAGTACAGCAAGCACCTGACCCCTGATTGTGGTAAACAACAATATGCTGTCGAGGAAGTTATGCCTGTGAGAAAACAATGGGTTTTAATCAAATAAGAATTTGTATATCAGTAAACTGTTACAGTATATGAGTTTTGGTCTGGTCATATTAGAGTCCAATCTCTGTAGGTACAGAATCAATTGTATGCGGTGAAGTACACTAGTACCTTCCATCACTGTACATTAAGTTGAATGCAAGGCTTTCACACATATTAAAAAGTAGGGTATTCTTTATAACTGAAGGCCTGGTTGCAGAGTATAACAAGCCCAGTGGAGGAAAAATGCTGAAAATATAAACTTGGGCACTTTACATGTGGCCTACAGGTTGGAATAATAACAAACACACGACAGACTCCGCCTACGACCCACTCATGGTCCGCCTACGACCCAATCAACAGCATAATATTGCTCCTCTGAGAAGACATCACATTAATAGCCAAATGTTTCCCTGGAATCTGTTCCCTGATCATACAGTCAGATGCAGAAGCCCAAGGATATGCAAATGGAGGATCCTGAAGACATGTTAGCATATAGGGGTATCTGAAGACATGTTAGTATACAGGGGTGAGCCTGCTGGTTCTGCTGGTCCTTTCCCATCTCCTTTACCTCTGATCTAAACAGGAGATTTTTCACCACTGTGGGTGATACTGAAAAGAGCACTGGGTCACACATACAATTACTTAGGTCTTCTAACAGAGTAACTACAACAGAATGACCTGTGTAATGGCTTGTAAGTATACAGTATGCAGTTATGGCGTACTCTTCACACGTTTTATTTATTTATTAAGAAAACAGTAGTAGTGGTTGTGAGCATTATGTACTGTACCTGCCTGTACTTACCTGGCACAAGACAGTATGTCAACAAAGTGAACTGTGGGATTGTTTTGATGTTGTTTTGAGCTGTGTTGATGACAGAGGTTGTGGGCTGGTGCTTTTATTGTCCATCCAACATGTTGGTGAGTCGGAGATGAGTTTCTATTTTTACACAAGTGGGTTTATGTAAATGCATAATTATGCAGGATTATTCACTTCAATGTCAATCTATTCCAGGATAGCATACCCACAAAATAAACAACGCCAAACAGATCTGCACTGACCATCAAACTTGCAGGAGGGTTTGATAAAGACAAAGTGCCTTTGTGACTTTAAATGTATTAAAACAAATAGAAAATAGGCTTAAACGTCAATCATGTGACGAAACTGATGGTGTATCTTTTAAACAATCCTGACAAACTCACTTTCAGTATGTATGGCATGAATATTTTTCAGCTATTTTTCAGCTATTCAGCTAGGTATTTGCATAAATATTCTTTACAATATACTGTATCATTTAGACCTATTTTGAATTAAGTCAGATCATTACCCAAGACAGCATTACACATAGCCATAAAACAATATACCACAGTTCACTGGGGTCTACGATAGGGAGAAGAGTGCTGATCTGCAGACATATTGGGACTCATGTACATCATAAAGATGTCAGATCCTCTTACCAAAGCTGGCTTTGAGGTCCATCTCCTGTCTCAAGAATATCACCCATCTCCCCCTCATTTACTGTATCATCTTCAAGATGAAGGATGGACTAAACTGTATATGAGGACAAGGACATCTCCTGCAAGAGGATGGTTAGATATAAATCAAACAGATGCCTCCTCTGTGACAGAATCACAAGGAACAAACCGTGACCTCTCATTTCAACACTCAGTGTACTCAGCTGCACTTGAGAGCTTAAGCAGAGTTGTTAATGATTTTGTTAGTTTTAGTTTGAATTCAGTTAAAGCACATCCAGTGGAACCATTCTTACATTTCCCTTACCTTAAAAATATTCTTTTAGGATTTTGTCCCCATAATGCTAACTGTCAATAATGCCTACTGTCTTTCAATCTTCTTCACTTCGCAGGTCTACCCAGAACCGTACCACAAAACCAAAGTAACAACACTTTCTCTAGCTCCACTACTGTTTGTACTTGTCCTTCCTTTATAATCAATAGTGCCCCTCACCGCCTCCCTCACCACTGGCTAGTTTAGGATATCAGATTGGAAATTACCATTCTTGACAAATTTATATTAAAAATATCCCAGGCACGTCTCTTCATGTCGCTTGCTTAGTCCAATATTGATTGCCTGCAACCAATATTCCTAGTGCTATTTTGGAGAGCAGCATGAAATGGGGCTGCAGTGGAAGTAGGGTAGAGGGATTGGCAGCATCTGTGTGTGCTTGTATGTGATTGACGTGTGTGATTTGTGTGTTCTTCAGACCTGTTCTATATTTGAAACTCACAAGGCAGCATCTATAATCATTATGCTCTTAGGAATAGAACTATTGTAAATAATGTACCACTATCCATTTCTATCCACATGTTAGTGCACATTCCAAATGATGAGGTCTCCTCCTAGCATACTCTGGTCTCAGAGAGGAGATTCAGAGAGTAACGACAGAGCACCCAGTAGCCCAGATCAGAGAACTGCACACGGTCAGTGGCGCCACATGGACAAGGTGAACAATCACCCCAAGGGGAAAAGCATCTTCAACAGATGCTAAGCTAAACACACCAAGCTGTAAACAGTAAACACAGCCAGAGGCTAACATATCACCACATGCAACTAAAATGTTCATCAACAATTTTGTTGAGTTGGAAGACATACAGTGATACACTGATAGGGATTGAGGTAATACAGTGATTCAGTTTATAGATTATATTTGTTTGTATATTACAGAAAACTGTGGGCACAGCTGTCAAAATGAATGTTGAAAAAGAAAAAGAGCCAAGGTGTGTATTCATGTTTAGATTGTTGATTCAAGGCAATGTATGCTTAAGTTTGGTATATATAAGTATGCCCATGATTGTGACACAGATAAAATCAGGACAGGTTCAGTTCAGAGTAGAGATGTCATTGTATGCGAGCAACAGGGATTACACTGTAAAACAAAAGCACACAGACAGAGGGCAGACAGATTAGACATCAAAAGGAAGCCATTTTTTTCAATGTTATTTAGGATACATCAACAAGCTCATGAACCTGCTAGCGCCATCCGTAGCTAGCCATGTGAGTTTGTTGGTTTGTGCGACGTACAGTAGGAGGCTTTAATGAAAGGGAGCTGTCAATCAAGCGTGCAAAGTCTATGCCCATACAGCCCTCAGAACTGTCTGACCAGAAAGTTGAGTTATTATGTGTTTTATGATACTTATTTGCATTTTTTGGGTTACAATTCTGATGGATG
Organism: Argentina silus; assembly: GCF_951799395.1. Taxonomy (NCBI): domain Eukaryota; kingdom Metazoa; phylum Chordata; class Actinopteri; order Argentiniformes; family Argentinidae; genus Argentina; species Argentina silus. Next base: position 9,996,392 of record NC_139660.1, on the reverse strand, counting down.
TTTAAAACGATAGTCAACTTTGACACAAAACACAATTGGAACCATTTAATGTAGACTTGCCAGAATCTTTAAAAATGACAGACATAGTCGTGAAGATCCCGTTGCATCTCTTTAAGAAGATTTGGGTCTCTCTGCAAGTTTCATATCTGTTTTGCTTTTGAGTCTTTTTAAAGAAAAAATGGGCACATCATTAAATAACATACTGATGAATGTGGTCCAGTAACTCCTGAAATGGTGAATTAGAGAAGCAGAGAGACATAGGTCAGAATATATAGAATGTAATATGAAAAGCAAGGCCTCCTAGTAAGGCAGTAAACTGCCATATCTCCAATGATCTGCCTATGGTTAATTTATCTGTACAATAAATACATTGTGAGACATATTTTCTCTGTTACATCATTTCAGTTATTACTGTACACTCTATGGTCCACAGTATGCGTCAGTTACAGTTGGCAATTGATTTGGAACAGTGATCAAGCTAACAGGGATTACGTGTGGGTTTATAGAAAAATAATAAACTCCTTCTCGACCAATCACAATTGAGTATTCAACAAAGCCGTGCTATAAGAGTTAAATTACTCCCCTAACTTAATCAACTCTGCTCTGATTGTATTATGCTTATTGTTCCTATGGAAACATATCCTCATCTTAGCTATGCAATACATGTAAAGCAATGCATGGTTTTGGCATCAATGTTTCCACAAAATGGTGATTGGGGGGTGGGGTGGGGGTGGAGATAGTGAGCATACAGTATGAGAATATGAAGCATTGACATCCCAAGGTTCCCCATCTAGTGTAGTGTTAGAACAGCTGGACCAGAGGCAGGCTGGCATTGCTATCTAATCCCCTCTGAACAAATGCACTCTATTAGAGGCAGCACCTTTGATTGTGACCCTCTTATAGAGATGCTGATGAATTAATTAGATGCAGTAAAAAAATAATTAGGAGACATCCATAATTCATTGATGGTAATGTAAACTCATGAATTTTCATGTAATGAGACAAATTCTTCTACAGTACGTCCACAAAAAAGGGTAATATTGCTCTGCATTATTTTTTTTCTTTTTCATCTTTCCATACATAAACTGCTTATTCTGAGAACAGACATAGAATTTTAAAAGGAAAAAGTCACCCCTTGTTTGTGAGTGTAATAGAAAGCAGGCACACGGGTGACTGGGGAAGCCAACTTCTATGATGGGATCTGCCATCAGATACAGCAGACCGACAGATTACCGTAATCCAATTGGCAATGATTGCAGGGGATATCGCAGGACTGGTTTACGGGTTAGAGAGGCCCATCAACATATGTAGACGAGCACTAGTAGGAACTCCAGGAACTATCTATTTAGCTGGCAGTGTCAGATATGCCCTGCTCCAGATTTTCTGACAAAATAAAGTCATAGCGGTTTTCAATACTGTAATACATAATGCTGTCTGACTCTCCATTGTCTGATGTTTGGGAAGACAAAACAGGCACAGGTCACTGCAACGCTCACATTTCTGTTTTCAAATGGTGAGTCAATGTCAAGCCTAATTCAGATTGGTTACCAGCAGGAGGGTAGGCAGTCGGCACCTCCCCCGTAATGACAATATAAAACTCTACACGTCTCAGTTGTTGACATCACTTTTTTTCCACCTCTTACCTCTTCATCATTATCACACTAATGACAGGAAGAGTGGCATCAGTGGATCCTCCAGTTTGTGTGAACTCCAGGCAGCACAGTTTAATTCTGATGAGATCAGGAAAAGCTGGCATTTTCCTGACTTCCTGATGTTGAACCATCGCAGTACTTGTCAGTTTCAAGCTCAAAGAAGACTGTTTGTCCTTCATTTCTTAGCAGTTGTCCATCCCAATGGGACGCTAAGGCTTTCCAGGGTCTCCTAAAGCTGCAGTTAGTTCTTTGGCTTTCAGAGAATGAAATCAATACTTTAGTAATACTACTGACACAGTGACTGACAGGTGGGTTTGTAACATGACACAAGCAGTTTCTCAGAGAGGCTGCTATTACGCCTACAGGTACCATGGATACGAGAGAGGAGTATTCTATCACGGAAATATTGGTGGTTCAACCTTTAAGAATAATAATAAGACATTGGAATATCATTCTTTTAGTGTGATCAACTTCCATATTGTTATATTCTGATTCATCGTTCCGTGTGCCTGTCAATTATTTCAAATAGATAGCACACTATGGGGAAAGTTTCTTTCTATCAGATAGACTAGGATGAATCACAAGATCAGCCCTATGGGTATGGATATAAGAGTGGATGGGAATGAGACCACAGCAGGATGCACTTTAAACCTTTACCTTCAAAAGCCATGATCTGTGTGTCATGATCCTGACACCTTGGATTTCATAGGCGGAATGTTATCATCAAATGGAAAAGAACATTTCATTTCGAGTCTATTTGAGTGCTTATTTCCAGCTCTCCTTCCTCATTCAAAAGTGCCATGGAAGATTGCATTTCAAATTAGAGAAACTAATAACAGTGATAGCGAATTTTCAGTTCAACTGAAAAGATAAACGTTACATTTTCAATTTTCTCTGCCTCCTGTGACAGGTCAATGGAAAAATGAAGACTGCTCTCTTTCAAATAGCAGGCCAGACAAGAAGGCTCGATCAATAAATGATTTGTTGCATCATTGTTGAAGAAAGAGAATATACACAGAGTATGTTGTAGCACATGAAAGAAATATTCCACTTGGAATACTCTTGGACTGTAAGAATGCATGTTTTTTATTCCACAACAATGTTTAACAAAACAAGAACCTTAAATTCATAATATCTGAAATATGCTCTCCCACTGAGCAGGAAGTATGCTGTTTTGTTGCCTTTCCTGGAAACATGTTATTAGTTTTGATAGAGTATTAGCTACACACTTCTGGGTTGGTGACTGACATATATGATTGACTGAATGCTGCAAGGCCTCACAGTGGATGCAGTTTGTAATGGCTTCCAACCTCCTCCCAGGATGTAAAAGCTGTTTTCATTAATAAGATATTTGAGCTGACACAAAATTGACAAATCCAGATGACTGTTGTGGTTGCAACCCTGCTAGTAGAGGACTGTGGAGAGAGAGTCCATTTGTGTTATTTCAACCTAATTGCAGTGCATTAGTGTCAGGGGATGGTGATGAGAGAGTAAATTAGTGACCAGGTTATCTGTGTGTAATGGGAATGAGTGTGGACAACTGGATGCCTATGCCTGAAAACACACAATGATGTCTTGGCTTTTAAAAGACAGTGTGACTGAATCTGGCTGCCTAAATGTGGAGTTATGAGATCATCACTTTTATCCTTTTGCTACAAGTTATTGATTGTTGAATTGAAAGGCAAATATTTAGATGTTATCCATTCTGATGTCTTTGACTTTGGACAATGGTTAGACGAATAGGGACCATTCTCAATTTAGTCTGGTAAAATAACATTTATTTTAATATCTTCATGGATCATTCATGGGTGTGATCTTCGCAAATAGCTTTGCTTTATCGAGAGATCCTCTAGCAATATTGCAACAATAGTGGATAGTATCAATAGTGAGCATAGCCACACATTAAGGCACATATATTTCATTTTCACCAGTGTGAAGTTCTCTATCAGTTATTTATAGATTAGCCAAACAAGTCAGTAATGAGGGAATTGTGTCTGGCCTGCTCTGCAAGTCTCCATCACTCCCACACCCACACGCTGGGAAATGATGGACACCTCATGTCACTCATCATGTCTTTTACTGGGTTACTAATTAGCCATAGCAACATCATTACCCACATTTAGGCTAATTACGTTTCATAAACCTGTTATTTCTCTCATTCAATGGAATACACATAAACAACAGGTTATGAAAGGGATACACAATGTAGAGGAAGTACAGTGCCCTGCGTAAGCAATGGGACAGTAAAGCATGTTTTCTTCTTTTGACTCTACACTCCAAAAGTTCCAAATAATTACTGTGAGGTTAAAGTAGAGATTCTCATGTTTAATTTTGATGGTATTTGTGTACATAATGGTTTCACCATTCAGAGGTTACAACACTTTTAAAACAATTTTTTAAATTTAAAATCCAACTTTGGAGTGAAGAGCCAAAAGAAGAAAAAATGCTTCACTGTCCCATTACTTACGCAGGACACTATATTTCTAAGTTGCCACAAGACGTAGAACATTAACTTCAGAAGAGCAATAAATTGTGTTTTTAAAATGTATAAGATTTCCATTTAGAATCATCATCAATCCCCCAAAGTGTAAGTGTCTAATTGTGGTAAACTGCCTAGGCATTGTTTAGTTATGTCCCCTGATGAAAGGGACTATTTATGAGTGCAAGGCCCACATAGACACTTTTGTGGGAGCGTTTCATGACATTTTCTCTCCACAAAAAGTGGTTTGATCCCACTTCTTCTTTTTGATCATATAGGCCCCACAGGAGGCCATTTTGTCATTGTTGCGTTACTCTTTGTCACTGCCTCTTTTTTTTCTTTGTTTCTTTTTCTCACACACAGATGTCTGAGTACAAAACATTAAGACAAACAATAGACCATACTGTATCTCATCTTAAATCTGAAACAACAAAGGAAAACGAATTCCATCTGGTGCTTAGGTTTCACGCTGCTTTTCTTCTCAGACGACGGATAAAGTGTGACTATTCATCAGTGGATTAAGGGATGTCACCTTTTTCTTATTGAGTTACAGTGTGTCTTTGTTTTTCCATGGTCTTTATTTCGCCAGTGAGTTCACAGTGAGTAGAAATTCAATTCTCCTGACTTGTTTGGGAATACAAGCATTTGTACGCTACATTCCATTTTCCAACCACTGTGCAGCACAAAGAGGAACAGGAGAGTTAATTGAATAGTGATCGGGAAAAGCGCCTGGGTATTGTAAAGATTGAAATAGCCTTGTCACTTCTGGACCAAGGAATAATGGCCTACACAGTCCTGTGAGATAAAATCAGGTATCCTAAGGATAGATGAACATCTGCAGGGAAATCTTCTCCCAAATGCCTTTGATGTGTCTTACACTTCTACTCAGCACTTACAACATCTGCAGGCGTTGCCAAATATATTAATATAAAGTTAAAGACCCACAACAGAATGTGTTCTGCCGCACACACCAGAATGTGTTCTGCCACAGCAGTGTTTTGTCCCATTACTTGGTGACACACAGGGGTGCCCAATACGTCGATTACGATCGACCGGTCGATCGCGAGAGTAGTGCGGGTCGATCGCGTGACGTTAATTTTTTATTTTTTTTACGACGGACATTTGTGCTTCAGCACGGTACGAGGCAATTGAGCCAGTGTGAGTGCGCCACTTGATTGACGTACAATGCGGCCAGTTTGAGATCGCTTCTCTTCTACGGGTCACGTGTCACCATGCATTCGCATGTATATATTTCGCAATATATATTTAGCATTTTTTAATGTAGGTCGATCATTTTGACCTGGTCATTTTGAAAGTAGCTCGCAAGCCGAAAAAGTGTGGACACCCCTGCACCACACTATATACACAATATTTGTACAATACCTAAAACAACAATCTTGTGGTTTTTCAATATAATCTTCATGCTCTAAAAGATATGTAATGTCTGGTTCTATACAAGATTGCTTGTCGTGCAGGACTGCCCCAGATTAATGCAATTTAAATGTTGCTATACAAAAACAGTTTAGTGTATCAACAGTTTAACATGGTCACATAACAACGCTTCAAGCAGTTTCATTGAAGTAGATGAAACAACAATATTTTCAAAGCGAAAGGATCACAGGGCATCATTAGCTTTTTTTTTTCACAGGCTGGAAATATTTCCATAGTGAAGGAATGAGTTAGGAGGAGCTCTGTTCCTATCAGCTCTGCCTCTCCCTCCTCCCAGCTGCCTGCTGCTCAGGATATTTTCAGCCCTCCTCGACTTGACAAGTGCATTAATTCTCCCATCAGTCCCAGTTATCCCACTGAGTGAATCACTGCACCAAACTGCTCCCCTCGCCGTCGACGTGGTGATCACTGCTCCAGACTCATCACAGCCATGTTGCACCAGCAGCACTCTCCTCCTCCAGGCTGCTGTAGGCTCCACTCACTCCTGATGAAAACTCTCTGCTCACCATGTTCACCTCCTGCAGTGACCATATCATGGAAAGTTAAGTGACAGAGGTGATCAACACACACAGACACACACAACACACATGTTATCCTCCACAATATCAACTGAAGCCTCAAATGGCTACCTTAGAGGTTAAAGAAACCACTGTGTGACTATAACCATATAATTACCTTATTACCTCTAGTAACATGCCCTCAGCAATTAAAGGCTAAATACTGTACATACTATAGTGATAAAGAAGAATGGAAGAGAATATATTTTGTGAAGATGGGTATTTGTCCATTAGCTCTCTAAATATTTGCTGGTAATGTCTGACAGATAGAGATTGTTTGTCAAATACAGTTAGTAATCAAAGTTGCTCCTTGTGCTGCAGATCCATAATGTGAAAAGTCAGATACTCAGGACTGGAATCATTTGGCACATGCTCCCACAATTGCCTGTTTGTTGGCAGGGGCTGTTTAAGTCATATTGATTAAATATACAAACAACAAATCCTCACAGAGCACACCCAGCCATTTAAAGCCATCTGCAAATGGCCACACTCAGTAAAAGTAGCTTATCAGTGGATCCTCTCATCTCAGCTTTTACTGTAAGTCAGGCCAGATGGGACAGACTGATGCTGCACTGCAGCCATGCACTGAGGTAATGACAAAGAACACATTTCTTTGTTTCTTCCTTTTTAAGGAGCTGTGAGGAAATAAACAGAATTTGGAGAAAAATATGTTTGTAATGAAAATGTGTATCAGTGCACACTGCCAAACCTAAACTAATGGATGCTTTTCGACTTCATATGCATTGTACACATTAGGGTAACATTAAAGTCTGTCTGTTCCATGGAGTGTAAAATGAGATGGGGCTGTAACATGAGGGGGGACTATGGGACTTCACAGACTGTCCCTTTGACGTAAGCTGCTGTATTGTATCCCAGGGAATGGTTTTAATGCCCTCCCGCTGAGTCACTCAAGTAAAGCCAATGCCCTGGG